>NC_054701.1:59152675-59422675 GCF_016097555.1 Gigantopelta aegis | reverse complement strand
CGATGACATATCTTTTCTTCTGTTTCCTTCCAATAGCGATGACATTTCTTTCCTTCTGTTCCCTTCCAATAGCGATGACATATCTTTCCTTCTATTTCCATCCAATAGCGATGACATTTCTTTCCTTCTGTTTCCTTCCAATAGCGATGACATTTCTTTCCTTCTGTTTCCATCCAATAGCGATGACATTTCTTTCCTTCTGTTTCCATCCAATAGCGATGACATTTCTTTCCTTCTATTTCCATCCAATAGCGATCACATTTCTTTTCTTCTGTTTCCATCCAATAGCGATGACATTTCTTTTCTTCTGTTTCCATCCAATAGCGATGACATATCTTTCCTTCTGTTTCCTTCCAATAGCGATGACATTTCTTTCCTTCTGTTTCCATCCAATAGCGATGACATATCTTTCCTTCTGTTTCCTTCCAATAGCGATGACATTTCTTTTCTTCTGTTTCCTTCCAATAGCGATGACATTTCTTTTCTTCTGTTTCCTTCCAATAGCGATGACATTTCTTTTCTTCTGTTTCCTTCCAATAGCGATGACATTTCTTTTCTTCTGTTTCCTTCCAATAGCGATGACATTTCTTTTCTTCTCTTTCCTTCCAATAGCGATGACATTTCTTTCCTTCTGTTTCCATCCAATAGCGATGACATTTCTTTCCCTTCCAATAGCGATGACATTTCTTTTCTTCTGTTTCCTTCCAATAGCGATGACATTTCTTTTCTTCTGTTTCCTTCCAATAGCGATGACATTTCTTTCCCTTCCAATAGCGATGACATTTCTTTTCTTCTATTTCCTTCCAATAGCGATGACATTTCTTTTCTTCTATTTCCTTCCAATAGCGATGACATTTCTTTCCCTTCCAATAGCGATGACATATCTTTCCTTCTATTTCCTTCCAATAGCGATGGCATATCTTTTCTTCTGTTTCCTTCCAATAGCGATGACATATCTTTTCTTCTGTTTCCTTCCAATAGCGATGACATTTCTTTCCTTCTGTTCCCTTCCAATAGCGATGACATATCTTTCCTTCTATTTCCATCCAATAGCGATGACATTTCTTTCCTTCTGTTTCCTTCCAATAGCGATGACATTTCTTTCCTTCTGTTTCCATCCAATAGCGATGACATTTCTTTCCTTCTGTTTCCATCCAATAGCGATGACATTTCTTTCCTTCTATTTCCATCCAATAGCGATCACATTTCTTTTCTTCTGTTTCCATCCAATAGCGATGACATTTCTTTTCTTCTGTTTCCATCCAATAGCGATGACATATCTTTCCTTCTGTTTCCTTCCAATAGCGATGACATTTCTTTCCTTCTGTTTCCATCCAATAGCGATGACATATCTTTCCTTCTGTTTCCTTCCAATAGCGATGACATTTCTTTTCTTCTGTTTCCTTCCAATAGCGATGACATTTCTTTTCTTCTGTTTCCTTCCAATAGCGATGACATTTCTTTTCTTCTGTTTCCTTCCAATAGCGATGACATTTCTTTTCTTCTATTTCCTTCCAATAGCGATGACATTTCTTTTCTTCTCTTTCCTTCCAATAGCGATGACATTTCTTTCCTTCTGTTTCCATCCAATAGCGATGACATTTCTTTCCCTTCCAATAGCGATGACATTTCTTTTCTTCTGTTTCCTTCCAATAGCGATGACATTTCTTTTCTTCTGTTTCCTTCCAATAGCGATGACATTTCTTTCCCTTCCAATAGCGATGGCATTTCTTTCCTTCTATTTCCTTCCAATAGCGATGACATTTCTTTCCCTTCCAATAGCGATGACATTTCTTTCCCTTCCAATAGCGATGGCATTTCTTTCCTTCTGTTCCCTTCCAATAGCGATGACATTTCTTTCCTTCTATTTCCTTCCAATAGCGATGACATTTCTTTCCTTCTGTTTCCTTCCAATAGCGATGACATTTCTTTTCTTCTATTTCCATCCAATAGCGATGACATTTCTTTCCTTCTGTTTCCATCCAATAGCGATGGCATTTCTTTTCTTCTATTTCCTTCCAATAGCGATGACATTTCTTTTCTTCTATTTCCATCCAATAGCGATGACATTTCTTTCCTTCTGTTTCCTTCCAATAGCGATGACATATCTTTCCTTCTATTTCCTTCCAATAGCGATGACATTTCTTTCCTTCTGTTTCCATCCAATAGCGATGACATTTCTTTCCCTTCCAATAGCGATGACATTTCTTTCCCTTCCAATAGCGATGACATTTCTTTCCCTTCCAATAGCGATGACATTTCTTTCCTTCTGTTCCCTTCCAATAGCGATGACATTTCTTTCCTTCTATTTCCTTCCAATAGCGATGACATTTCTTTTCTTCTATTTCCATCCAATAGCGATGACATTTCTTTCCTTCTGTTTCCATCCAATAGCGATGACATTTCTTTTCTTCTATTTCCATCCAATAGCGATGACATTTCTTTTCTTCTATTTCCTTCCAATAGCGATGACATTTCTTTTCTTCTATTTCCATCCAATAGCGATGACATTTCTTTCCTTCTGTTTCCATCCAATAGCGATGACATTTCTTTTCTTCTATTTCCATCCAATAGCGATGACATTTCTTTCCCTTCCAATAGCGATGACATTTCTTTCCTTCTATTTCCTTCCAATAGCGATGACATTTCTTTTCTTCTATTTCCATCCAATAGCGATAACATTTCTTTCCTTCTGTTTCCATCCAATAGCGATGACATTTCTTTCCTTCTGTTTCCTTCCAATAGCGATGACATTTCTTTTCTTCTATTTCCTTCCAATAGCGATGACATTTCTTTTCTTCTGTTTCCTTCCAATAGCGATGACATTTCTTTTCTTCTGTTTCCTTCCAATAGCGATGACATTTCTTTCCTTCTGTTTCCTTCCAATAGCGATGACATTTCTTTCCTTCTGTTTCCTTCCAATAGCGATGACATTTCTTTTCTTCTATTTCCTTCCAATAGCGATGACATTTCTTTCCTTCTGTTTCCTTCCAATAGCGATGACATTTCTTTCCTTCTGTTTCCATCCAATAGCGATGACATTTCTTTCCTTCTGTTTCCATCCAATAGCGATGACATTTCTTTCCTTCTGTTTCCTTCCAATAGCGATTTCTTTTCTTCTATTTCCTTCCAATAGCGATGACATTTCTTTTCTTCTGTTTCCTTCCAATAGCGATGACATTTCTTTTCTTCTGTTTCCTTCCAATAGCGATGACATTTCTTTTCTTCTATTTCCTTCCAATAGCGATGACATTTCTTTCCTTCTGTTTCCTTCCAATAGCGATGACATTTCTTTTCTTCTATTTCCTTCCAATAGCGATGACATTTCTTTTCTTCTATTTCCTTCCAATAGCGATGACATTTCTTTCCCTTGCAATAGCGATGACATTTCTTTTCTTCTGTTTCCTTCCAATAGCGATGACATTTCTTTTCTTCTATTTCCTTCCAATAGCGATGACATTTCTTTCCTTCTATTTCCTTCCAATAGCGATGACATTTCTTTCCTTCTGTTTCCTTCCAATAGCGATGACATTTCTTTCCTTCTGTTTCCTTCCAATAGCGATGACATTTCTTTCCTTCTGTTTCCTTCCAATAGCGATGACATTTCTTTTCTTCTATTTCCATCCAATAGCGATGACATTTCTTTTCTTCTTCCTTCCAATAGCGATGACATTTCTTTCCTTCTATTTCCTTCCAATAGCGATGACATTTCTTTTCTTCTGTTTCCTTCCAATAGCGATGACATTTCTTTTCTTCTGTTTCCTTCCAATAGCGATGACATTTCTTTTCTTCCAATAGCGATGACATTTCTTTTCTTCCAATAGCGATGACATTTCTTTTCTTCTATTTCCTTCCAATAGCGATGACATTTCTTTCCTTCTATTTCCTTCCAATAGCGATGACATTTCTTTCCTTCTGTTTCCTTCCAATAGCGATGACATTTCTTTTCTTCTATTTCCATCCAATAGCGATGACATTTCTTTTCTTCTTCCTTCCAATAGCGATGACATTTCTTTCCTTCTATTTCCTTCCAATAGCGATGACATTTCTTTTCTTCTGTTTCCTTCCAATAGCGATGACATTTCTTTTCTTCTGTTTCCTACCAATAGCGATGACATTTCTTTTCTTCTGTTTCCTTCCAATAGCGATGACATTTCTTTCCCTTCCAATAGCGATGACATTTCTTTCCTTCTGTTTCCTTCCAATAGCGATGACATTTCTTTTCTTCTGTTTCCTTCCAATAGCGATGACATTTCTTTTCTTCTGTTTCCTTCCAATAGCGATGACATTTCTTTCCCTTCTAATAGCGATGACATTTCTTTCCTTCTGTTTCCTTCCAATAGCGATGACATTTCGTTTCTTCTATTTCCTTCCAATAGCGATGACATTTCTTTCCTTCTATTTCCTTCCAATAGCGATGATTAATGAATCACTGTTTTCTAGTAACGTCTTAAACAAAACAAACTTTTAGTACAGAATGTGCTCTAGTGGTGTTGTTAAACAATGAATGAATGAATGAATGTTTAACGACACCCCAGCACGAAAAATACATCGGCTATTGGGTGTCAAACTATGGTAATGCAAATAAACAAAGTGATGATCAACATCAATATAAAAATTCAAAGACTTAAACAAAAACAGTGTAAAGAACTGTGAAAAACTTTAAGTACAGAATGCTAATTTAACAAAACTGCAGTGCGCTGTTCAATCAATCAGCGGACGGAGATATCAAACATAATTATTGCCACAGAGGTTATGCTTTTTGATTAACAGTAAGAACTCTTTCACATTCAGAATAACCCTAACAATATATCAGTGTAGAAGCACTGGTTTGAACCAGGTGGGGGTCGGGGGCAGGGCGGGAAGGCCGGGACTGAATAAAATAATCCGTCTACTAAGAAAAATCGATTCTACGACCTATCACCACTTCAGGCGGTCGCTATTATCACCGTGCTAAACCTATAAGAAATAATAGACGGTCCTTAAATAAATGAAACCGGGATGAAACCAAACGATGCGGTAATTTTCATTTAGATCCTACTCTACTGGCGTTCATAACAAGTTTATTACACTCTTAACAGACATCTTGGCAGTGAATCATAAACAGTGGTGGCTTTCTATTTTACTTCCGTGGTCATCACCGATTCACATACTTGTTTTAAATATTTAAAAAAACAACACCATTTATTAAAGTTATGAATTGGTGTTTAAGTAGCGATATGGAGTCTGTGGTTCGAATCCCATCAGTGGAGGTTGATTTATGAGCGTTTTAATAAAAAATGGGAGCTCAAATTTTTTTAATCTACCTTATATAATTTTTATATTGTTTCCAAACACTAACATAGTGAAGCTTACATATAGTATTCTCTAAAAATATATTTACAGTGTTTCAAAACTGTTTACATTTTTGTCTTATTGTTTTCAAATATTGGCTCAAAACCAAAACACAAAATAGTAAGATTAGATGTATATTTAGTGTTTCAAAACTGTTTACATTTGTCTTCTGCTATGTTCAGATATTGATACAAAACATTCATTCATTCGTTCATAGTTATTTTCTGGTTATATCCAATTAAGGTTCAAGCACGCTGTCCAGGGCACACAATTCAGCTATTCGGATTGTCTGTCCAGGACAGAGGGTTAGTTGTTAGTAGTTATTTAAGAGAGAAGTCGGTGTAGTGGCCTTACCCACTGATTCGTTAAACTGGCTTTGGGTACAGGCCGGTATGGGGAGGCGATCCCTTAGATGGTTTAACCAATCCACGAACGAGGCCGGTAAAATGTGGTGTTTACAAGTTTCAAAATTATTTGATAAAACACTGGATATACTAGTATTATATGCAGTTTTTCAAAACTGTTTACTTCTTTGTTGTACAGTTTTCAAATGTTGGCTCAAAACGAAAACACCAAAATATATAGAAGAATTTACAAAATGTGTAAATTCTTCTGCATCTATAAAGGTTTGTGCTGTTCGTCTTGTATATTATACATAATACAGCTCCTCGCGCGTCCAGTCATCTACAAAGGTGTGTGCTGTTCGTCTTGTATATTATACATAATACAGCTCCTCGCGCGTCCAGTCATCTACAAAGGTGTGTGCTGTTCGTCTTGTATATTATACATAATACAGCTCCTCGCGCGTCCAGTCATCTGTAAAGGTTTGTGCTGTTCGTCTTGTATATTATGCATAATACAGCTCCTCGCACGTCCAGTCATCTATAAAGGTGTGTGCTGTTCGTCTTGTATATTATACATAATACAGCTCCTCGCGCGTCCAGTCATCTATAAAGGTGTGTGCTGTTCGTCTTGTATATTATACATAATACAGCTCCTCGCGCGTCCAGTCATCTGTAAAGGTGTGTGCTGTTCGTTTTGTATATTATACATAATACAGCTCCTCGCGCGTCCAGTCATCTGTAAAGGTTTGTGCTGTTCGTCTTGTATATTATGCATAATACAGCTCCTCGCGCGTCCAGTCATCTATAAAGGTGTGTGCTGTTCGTCTTGTATATTATACATAATACAGCTCCTCGCGCGTCCAGTCATCTATAAAGGTGTGTGCTGTTCGTCTTGTATATTATACATAATACAGCTCCTCGCGCGTCCAGTCATCTATAAAGGTGTGTGCTGTTCGTCTTGTATATTATACATAATACAGCTCCTCGCGCGTCCAGTCATCTATAAAGGTGTGTGCTGTTCGTCTTGTATATTATACATAATACAGCTCCTCGCGCGTCCAGTCATCTATAAAGGTGTGTGCTGTTCGTCTTGTATATTATACATAATACAGCTCCTCGCGCGTCCAGTCATCTATAAAGGTGTGTGCTGTTCGTCTTGTATATTATACATAATACAGCTCCTCGCGCGTCCAGTCATCTATAAAGGTGTGTGCTGTTCGTCTTGTATATTATACATAATACAGCTCCTCGCGCGTCCAGTCATCTATAAAGGTGTGTGCTGTTCGTCTTGTATATTATACATAATACAGCTTCTCGCGCATCCAGTCATCTATAAAGGTGTGTGCGTCGTGTACAGATTATACATAATACAGCTCCTCGCGCGTCCAGTCATCTATAAAGGTATGCGCGTCCAGTCATCAATAAAGGTGTGTGCGTTTTGTACAGATTATACATAATACAGCTCCTCGCGCGTCCAGTCATCTATAAAGGTGTGTGCTGTTCGTCTTATATATTATACATAATACAGCTCCCCACGCGCCCAGTCATCTATAAAGGTATGCGCGTCCAGTCATCAATAAAGGTGTGTGCATTTTGTACAGATTATACATAATACAGCTCCGCGAGTCCAGTCATCTATAAAGGTGTGTGCTGTTCGTCTTATATATTATACATAATACAGCTCCCCACGCGCCCAGTCATCTATAAAGGTATGCGCGTCCAGTCATCAATAAAGGTGTGTGCATTTTGTACAGATTATACATAATACAGCTCCGCGAGTCCAGTCATCTATAAAGGTGTGTGCTGTTCGTCTTATATATTATACATAATACAGCTCCCCACGCGCCCAGTCATCTATAAAGGTATGCGCGTCCAGTCATCAATAAAGGTGTGTGCATTTTGTACAGATTATACATAATACAGCTCCGCGAGTCCAGTCATCTATAAAGGTGTGTGCTGTTCGTCTTATATATTATACATAATACAGCTCCGCGAGTCCAGTCATCTATAAAGGTATGCGCGTCCAGTCATCTATAAAGGTGTGTGCTGTTCGTCTTATATAGATTATACATAATACAGCTCCGCGAGTCCAGTCATCTATAAAGGTATGCGCGTCCAGTCATCTATAAAGGTATGCGCGTCCAGTCATCTATAAAGGTGTGTGCTGTTCGTCTTATATAGATTATACATAATACAGCTCCTCGCGCGTCCAGTCATCTATAAAGGTATGCGCGTCCAGTCATCTATAAAGGTATGCGCGTCCAGTCATCTATAAAGGTATGCGCGTCCAGTCATCTATAAAGGTGTGTGCATTTTGTACAGATTATACATAATACAGCTCCGCGCGTCCAGTCATCTATAAAGGTGTGTGCTGTTCGTCTTGTATAGATTATACATAATACAGCTCCTCGCGCGTCCAGTCATCTATAAAGGTGTGTGCTGTTCGTCTTGTATAGATTATACATAATACAGCTCCTCGCGCGTCCAGTCATCTATAAAGGTGTGTGCTGTTCGTCTTGTATAGATTATACATAATACAGCTCCTCGCGCGTCCAGTCATCTATAAAGGTGTGTGCTGTTCGACTTGTATAGACTATGCACAATACAGCTTCTCGCGCGTCCAGTCATCTTAAAATAAATGTAATAGAGCCGGATATCCGTCACCTGTTATTGTGATTAATGTTCGGGGCCCCGGTTTATTATCCGTAATTGCCCTATAAGCAGACATCAGTTGACGGACTCTGTGTATGCTAAGAATTCTGGCAAACATAAAGTACACCAAATGTATGTTTGTTTGTATGTTTATATTGATGTGTGAATATTTATTTATTGTATGCATGTCGGGTTTCACTATTACATACAGAGATATTAAGGCATTGGCGCAGGTGGCGCGGGGGGGGGGGGGGGGTAAATTGTTTCTGGCCTCACAAATTGTCTCATGCCGTTGCTGTGACTCCGAATTCTTTTCACCTTGTATGAATATCTATATATTGTATGTATACTGAGTTTAACTATTACATACATAGATATTAACGCATTGGCGCAGAAAAAAAATTGTATTGTTTCTGGCTTTACAAATTGTCTCATGCCGTTGCTGGGACTCGAACCTGTGGCATCGAATCGCCCGCAATATGTATACTTGCCACGATACACTTTGGACTATCGAGTCATTCTTACTTAAAGAATGTTCATTAACCCATCCATATTTTTGGGCCTTACGAGCTACGCGGTCGATCTCGCTTACGTGCATGAAACAGTGGGCAAACCTGGCACTAGCTAGTATGTATTGATGTATGAATATTGATATATTGTATGTATGTCGAGATTGACTGTTACATACATAGATATTAACGCACTGGCGCAGGGGATAATTTAATCCCTTCTGACCTCACAAATTGTCCCATGCCGTTGCTGGAACTCGAACCTAAGGCACCGAATCGCCGGCAACTTTGCAGACTTGCCACGATACCTTTTGAGCCATAGAGGCATCCATAAAAAGGATGCTCTTTAACTCAACTATGTGCATGGGGTCTTTAAGTTACGCGGTCGGTCCCGCTTACGTGCATGCAAAAGTATGTATGTATGTATGTATGTATGTATGTATGTATATACTGATGTATGAATATCTATATATTGTATGTATGTCGAGGTTGACTGTTACATACACATATATTAACGCACTGGCGCAGGGGATAATTAAATCCTTTCTGGCCTCACAAATTGTCCCATGTCGTTGCTGGAACTCGAACCTGTGGCACCGAATCGCCCGCAAATTATAAGACTAACCACGATGCGCTCTGAGCTATTGAGGCATCCATTAAAAAAAAAGGATGCTCTTTAACTCAACCACATGCATGAGGCCTGCAATCTACGCGGTCGGTCCCGCTTATGGGCATGAAACAGTTGGCAGACCTGGCACTGGTTAGTATGTATTCATGTATTCATGTATGTATGTATGTATGTATTGATGCATGAATATCTATATATTGTATGTATGTCGAGGTTGACTATTACATACATAGATATTAACGCACTGGCGCAGGGGATAATTAAATCCTTTCTGGCCTCACAAATTGTCCCATTCCGTTGCTGGGACTCGAATCTGTGGCACCGATTCGCCCGCAAATTGCAAGACTAACCACGATACGCTCTGAGCTATCGAAGCTTCTGTATGTATGTATGTATGTATGTATGTGTGTGTGTATGTGTGTGTATGTGTGTATGTATGTATGTATGTATGTATGTATGTATGTGTGTGTGTATGTGTGTGTATGTGTGTGTGTATGTGTGTGTATGTATGTATGTATGTATGTATGTATATATGTATGTATGTGTGTGTGTATGTATGTATTTATGTATGTATGTGTATATATGTATTTATGTATGTATGTATGTATGTATGTATGTATGTGTATGAATTTATGTTTGTTTGCATGCTTCTTGCAATATCAGTTTTGCTAGAAAATTACATTTTAAATTTATCAACAGTGGCAATTTACTAGACATTTAAAGGGATATTGCTCTGACTTACAAATTAATTACATATTATTTCGTAAAATGTCATGATAAATGTCTGGACTGTACTGAATGTGTGTAGTAGCTTGCAAAGGATTCTACATCCTATTCATTCCATACATATTAATGGAACTGTCCTAAGTTTGCTGTCTTTTTCAGATGTTTCAGAGTAACAGAGCATTTTTAATAACTACAATCACACGTTAAATTCATTTTCTTTTTCTTTTTTAGAATATTAGTATAGTCAGTGTGTTTCTAACGTGTATAGTAGCTAAAACGTCATTTTATAACCTAACATATATTGTTTCGTATGTACTATATTTGTGGGAAGTATTGGTTTCTAAAAACACTCAGGGCAGTCTCTTTGGGTTTTTTTAAAGGGGGAGGCGGGATTTAGCTCGCTTGAGGTGCATGCGTCGCAGGATCGAACCACCTCGGTGGATCCATTCAGTTGACTGTGTGTGTTTTTTCCAACCAGTGCACCACAACTGGTCAAAGGCCGTGGTATGTACTTTCCTGTCTGTGGGAAAGTGCATATAAAAGATCCCTTGCTGCATTAGGAAAAAAAATGGAGCTGGTTTCCTCTGGTGTGTCAGAATTACCAATGTTTGACATCAAACGGCCGATGATTGATTAATCAAGGTGCTCTAGTGATGTCGTTAAACAAAACATACTTTAATTTAAAAAGTCTGTAATGTCCCTTTAAACAAACTGTCCTCAGTTTGGAAGGAACTGTTTTATTTAACGACGCACTCAACACATTTAATTTACGGCTATATGGCGTCAGACATATGGTTAAGGACCACACAGATATTGAGAGAGGAAACCCGCTGTCGCCACTACATGGGTTACTATTTTCGATTAGCAGCAAGGGATCTTTTATATGCACCATCCCACAGACGGGATAGCACACACCACGGCCTTTGATATACCAGTCGTGGTGCACTGGCTGGAACGAGAAATAGGTCCTCAGTTTACTGCCATTGTTAAGATGTTTGCGACCAACATAGCATTTTTTTACAACAAAATTATATATGAGATATATTTTATTGTTTAACATGCCACTGTCTGTACATACAATATGTCTATTGCCATCGTAATGTTTGTAGTAGTCCGAACTGCATTTTACCTCCAAATAATTTCGTACGTACGAAATATTTTAATTAGGAGGTAAAATAACAAAATTAACTACTACAAACATTAGCACGACCAGAGACACATTCGACATACAGGAACATATATTCTAAGCAATAAACTGTAGTCAGGATGTAACTTCAGTTGTTTAAAAATATTTATTATTTGGAAAAACTTTAAAATTGCTGACCGGCCTCGGTGGCGTCGTGGTTAGGCCATCGGTCTACAGGCTGGTAGGTACTGGGTTCGGATCCCAGTTGAGGCATGGGATTTTTAATCCAGATACCGACTCCAAACCCTGAGTGAGTGCTCCGCAAGGCTCAATGGGTAGGTGTAAATCGCTTGCACCGACCAGTGATCCATAACTGGTTCAACAAAGGCCATGGTTTGTGCTATCCTGCCTGTGGGAAGCGCAAATAAAAGATCCCTTGCTACTAATCGGAAAGAGTAGCCCATGTAGTGGCGACAGCGGGTTTTCTCTCAAAATCTGTGTGGTCCTTAACCATATGTCTGACGCCATATAACCGTAAATAAAATGTGTTGAGTGTGTCGTTAAATAAAACATTTCTTTCTTTCTTTCTTAAAATTGCTGAAAACTCGGGGGCGGGACGTAGCCCAGTGGTAAAGCATTCGCTTGATGCACGGTCGGTCTAGGATCGATCCCAGTCGGTGGGCCCTTTAGGTTATTTCTCGTCCTAGCCAGTGCACCACGACTTGTATAACAAAGGTCGTGGTATGTGCTATCCTGTCTGTGGGATGATGTATACAAAAGATCCCTTGCTACTAATGAAAACAAATGTAGCAGGTTTCCTCTTTATGACTGTCAAAATGACCTTATGTTTGACATCCAACAGCCGATTATTAATAAATCAATATGCTCTAGTGGTGTCGTTAAACAAAAAAAAAATTTGCTGAAAACTCCGTATAGTCCCTTTAATTGTATGTAAGTGACTGGTAACGGTTTCGCTGGGCGTGTTCGTTTGAGTGCACCAGTAATAAATTCTCATCAGAAGCGGGCGAACTCTGTAGACACTATGACTCGAGGTAATGGCGGCCATTACCCATCAAAATCAAATCAAACCTCTTTTGATTGGATTTGCGCGCCGTGGCCAATGTTGTTATTCCTATATAACAATTCGAGCACAATATCCCGGCTATATAAGCTTCTGGAAGGCGAACTTTCACGGGAAAACGGCACTGACCACGACCGAACAACACTAAAAAGCATTCCTGGTTATTTGGATATACTCACAATGAACTGTGAAGTGATTGGACTGTTAAATTACTGGTTAACCGGAAATGAGAAGTGTAAAAAGGAATGATCGTGGATTCTTGATCTGAAAGTTAAAGAACATTGTTTGCGTTAAAAAATAATAATAATAATAAAGAGACACCAAAAAGTAAAGGAAAGAAGGAAAAACGGATTTATTGTCAACTTGAAGAAAAAAGAAAAGAAAAGAAACTAAGAAGAAAGGGGGAAAAAACAGAAGAAATATGCATGCACAATGTTTCTGTCTGCGTGGAATTCAGTAGTTGAAGATCCGGTATCCTATATGGGTGACGCTGATTTTTCACACGTGTGTGTCAACATCACTAACTGATGATTTGGGACTCATCAAAACTAATATCTAACGTTTACAGATTCAGGTACCATGCTAATTGCCGCCAAAACCATGAAGACCAGATGTTATTTAAACTGTATTGTGTTTCTATTTCAGTCGATCAAAAACTAATATATCACAAATTACGGCTAATTCCTGCATTTTAACGTTGAATGGCGGTGATGACAGACATAATGAATGAAGACCATACTCAGGACTATCTTGCGTAATCAGACCACGTAACTCACTCACGTAACCAGCTAACGAAATCAACTTTCCTTTCGGACGAAGGCACCGAGAGTTTCTTAAAATTTCGTCGATATAGGACATAGACAGAATAGAAGCAAGGTTAGTAGTTTTGTATTCTAGGTAGTGTTCGTCGATATAGGACATAGACAGAATAGAAGCAAGGTTAGTAGTTTTGTATTCTAGGTAGTGTTCGTCGATATAGGACATAGACAGAATAGAAGCAAGGTTAGTAGTTTTGTATTCTAGGTAGTGTTCGTCGATATAGGGCATAGACAGAATAGAAGCAAGGTTAGTAGTTTTGTATTCTTGGTAGTGTTCGTCGACATAGGACATAGACAGAATAGAAGCAAGGTTAATAGTTTTGTATTCTTGGTAGTGTTCGTCGACATAGGACATAGACATAATAGAAGCAAGGTTAGTAGTTTTATATTCTTGGTAGTGTTCGTCGACATAGGACATAAACAGAATAGAAGCAAGGTTAGTAGTTTTATATTCTAGGTAGTGTCGTCGACATAGGACATAAACAGAATAGAAGCAATGTTAGTAGTTTTATATTCTAGGCAGTGTTCGTCGATATAGGACATAGAATAGAAGCAAGGTTAGTAGTTTTGTATTATTGGTTGAGTTCGTCCATATAGGACATAATTGGAATAGACGTAAGTTTAGTAGTTTTATATTTTAGGTAGAATGTGTCGATATAGGACATAAACAGAATAGAAGTAAGGTTAGCAGTTTTGTATTCTAGGTAGTGTTCGTCGATAGCGGACATAACCAGAAGTTTAGTAGTTTTATATTTTAGGTAGAATTTGTCGATATATGACATAAACAGAATAGACGTAAGTTTAGTAGTTATATATTCTAGGTAGTGTTCGTCGATATATAACATAGAATAGACGTACGTTTAGTAGTTTTATATTTTAGGTAGAATTTGTCGATATATGACATAAACAGAATAAACGTAAGTTTAGTAGTTTTATATTCTAGGTAGTGTTCGTCAATATAGGACATAACCAGAATAGACGTACGGTTAATAGTTTTACATCCTGTAGTAGTTTTAGAAATAGAGTCATTTTCAGTGCAACTAGGTGCCTGTCTTATCCAATCTTATGAAATCAGCGAATCCACAAAATCTGGTAAGTTGACTGCCGCGGCGAGATAAGGCCTTTAGAGACAGATGATTTGCACCAAGACAGCAAACTTGTTGACAACATCCGTCTGACATAACGTAACGAAGTGTTTACCTCAACTGAACGCGCCAAAGCCCGTTGGTCGTCCTCTAAAAATTATCTTCTTTTTTTTCAACTAGTACAATGTATAATGTATATATTTGAAAGGGCACCACGACTGGTATATCAAAGGCCGTGGTATGTGCTTTCCTGTCTGTGGGAAAGTACATATAAAAGATACCTTGCCGCGTTACCGTTACGAAAACATGTAGCGGGTTTCCTATGATGACTACGTGTCAGAATTACCAAGTGTTTGACATCCAATAGCCGATAATCCTTACAAATGTTATATATAGATAAATTATAAAACTTGAAACATGTTGAAAAGAATGACATTTTGACGATAATTTGAAAAACTATTACTAAACGCAACGCCACACGATTCGATTTGTTTTGTTTAACGACACCACTAGAACACATTCATTTATTAATCACCGGCTATTGATTGTCAAATATTTGGTAATTTGACATATAGTCTTAGAGAGGAAACCCGCTATATTTTTCCATTAGTAGCAAGGAATTTTTTTATATGCACTATCCTACAGACAGGATAGCACATTCCACGGTTTTTGATATGCCAGTCGTGGTGCAATGGCTGGAACGATTCGAGTGCCTTGTACAAGGACAGCTGATTGCACAGAAACCGATGCAATAACAATGTTGTCTTGACATAATTGGCTATCCCGTGGATATTTCATACTAGGCAGTCACGTCGTGTGGCTTCGCCTTAAGTCTATATCCTTATGATCCTGGGACGGGACGTAGCCCAGTGGTAAAGCGTTCGCTTGGGATCGATCCCCGTCAGTGGGCCCATTGGGCTATTTCTCGCTCCAGCCAGTGCACCACGACTGGTACATCAAAGGCCGTGGTATGTGCTATCCTGTCTATGGGATAGTGCATATAAAAGATCCCTTGCTGCTCATCGAAAAGAGTAGCCCATGAAGTGGCGACAGCGGGTTTCCTCTCACAATATCTGTGTGGCCCTTAACCATATGTTCGACGCCATATAACCGTAAATAAAATGTGTTGAGTGCGTCGTTAAATAAAACATTTCCTTCCCTCTTTATGATCCTCTTGGTTTTAACATTTCCATCTGTCTGCTATCTTGGTTTTAACATTTCCACCTGTCTGCTATCTTGGTTTTAACATTTCCATCTGTCTGCTATCTTGGTTTTAACATTTCCATCTGTCTGCTATCTTGGTTTTAACATTTCCATCTGTCTGCTATCTTGGTTTTAACATTTCCATCTGTCTGCTATCTTGGTTTTAACATTTCCATCTGTCTGCTATCTTGGTTTTAACATTTCCATCTGTCTGCTATCTTGGTTTTAACATTTCCATCTGTCTGCTATCTTGGTTTTAACATTTCCAGCTGTCTGCTATCTTGGTTTTAACATTTCCATCTGTCTGCTATCTTGGTTTTAACATTTCCACCTGTCTGCTATCTTGGTTTTAACATTTCCATCTGTCTGCTAGCTTTGTTTCCTGGAATCAAATTCGCTATTTATTAGTGTGAGTTTTATATGTTCACCACAATATACGGTGACAGTTTAACTGGTGTTCTCTTAAAAACAAAATCAAATTGTTTTCTTCAAACGGAACCTGACTTCACATTATAAAGCCAGGCTTGACTTAAAATCAATAACATTAATGTATAAAACAAAAAAAGGCTTTAATGTTGTTCTTTTGTCCATTTTTTGTTCAAGTCATCTATAAAGAACAGGCTTGAAACGTAAAAAGTAAAAACAATCTTTTGCATTATTTTTGGTCGTGGTTTGAATATCTCTTTTAACGTGACTTCCTTGTTATAAATAGTCAATTTTATCAAGGTTCTATTTATACCTATATATACTTTTAAAATATTCAGTGATTCGCTACCTGCAAAAATGTAATAAACAAGTTACAAGTTGCTTTGTGACCGTTGAGATGGAAGTAGCACAGTTTGTCATGAGTTACCCGACGTACGACCTGACGTCATCTGTTCTATTTCCCTCTGCTACATACTCATTTAATTTTATTATACTAATAAAATACCTTCCTAGCTATCTCACTGTAAAAGCAAACAAATACACTATCTTATAAAACCTAAAGCAATTTAGCTGCTGGCTAATGATATTTAGGTTCTTATTGACGGACTAATTTTAGACCACTTTTCTAAAATACATTAATGGTCACCGTTTTATTATGAAATCTAAATTTGTGCCCACATTTTAAACTAGTGCACATTTATGTTTTGCCTGAATTAAACATTCCTATTAGACTAAATGTATTGCAAATGTCTGCTGATTGAATTGCCTGCTCCCCCCCCCCCCCCTCCTCTTCCCCACTTTTTATGAGAACAATCCCTGGTTTTAATAAGAGGATATGCTCACTTATTTTCGTGCTTATATCCAATTAAGGTTCAAGCACGCTGTCCTAGGCACACACCTCAGCTATCTGAACTGTCTGTCCAGGACAGTGGGTTAGTTGTTAGTTGGTTAGTGAGAGAGAAGCGGGTGTAATGGCCTTGCACCTACCCATTGAGCCCTTGGGAACTAGCTGTGGGTTGGCGCCGGTACCGGGATGCGAACCCTGTACCTACCAGCCTGTAGTCCGATGACTTAAATACTGCGCCACCGAGGCCGGTTCTCGGGACATAAACACGTTAATGCCTACTAAGCAAACAATCATGATAAAGAAGAAGAAAAATAACAATAATAACAACAACAACATCTGCATCATCATCATCATCATCATCATCATCATCATCAAGCTCCGCAAGGCTCAATGGGTAGGTGTAAACCACTTGCACCGACCAGTGATCCATAACTGGTTCAACAAAGGCCATGGTTTGTGCTATCCTGCCTGTGGGAAGCGCAAATAAAAGATCCCTTGCTGCTAATCGGAAAGAGTAGCCCATGTAGTGGCGACAGCGGATTTCCTCTCAAAACTTTGTGTGGTCCTTAACCATATGTCTGACGCCATATAACCGTAAAATAAAATGTGTTGAGTGCGTCGTTAAATAAAACATTTCTTTCTTTCTTTCATCATCATCAACATCAACAACAACAACAAAGCAGGAACACCGCAAAGAATATGTAACATTTTATTTAATGAAAGGTTGTTTGTTTTGTTTAATGACACCATTAAAGCACATTGGTTTATTAATCATCGGCTATTGAATGTAAAACATTTGTTTATTTTGACATAGTCATAAAGAGGAAACCGGCTACATTTTTCCATTAGGAGCAAGGGATCTTTTATATGCACCATCCCACAGACAGGATAGCACACACTACGGCCTTTGATATACCAGTCGTGATGCACTGGCTGCAACGAGAAATAGCCCAATGGGTCCACAGACGGGAGATCGATCCTAGACCGACCGCGCATCACTGGGCTACGTCCCGCCCTTTATTTAATGATGCATTCAACACATTTTAAAATAACATTTGGTTCAGGACCACACAGATAGTGAGAAAAATCCATTCTGTGGATACTCTTTTCAGTTAGTAGCATTAGTAGCAAGGAGTATGTTGTGATGTTCACAATATGGTGGCTTATAATGTTGTTACATCTTTGATGACATGGTAATAAGACAAATGTATCAGTGATAATATTGTTAAATTTAATTTATTACACATATTGTTGTTATGTAACTAGTTATAGTCCGTTCCATCCTCCTACAAAAATGTGCGGTTTTTTTGGGGTTTTTGTACATAATTTCAGTTTTGTTTGACGTAAGACGAAAAGTAAAAGTGTTTGAAAATAACAAATACATACTATTTTTGTGTTCACTTTAGAAAACAATCGACTCAGAAATCAATAACTTGTAGTAAATTCCATAGCATAAAAAAGGCGTTCCCTGTGGGACGGACTATAGTTATGAATATGAATATTGTCAGTTATTATGTCACCAAATAAATGGCCTTTTTCAATTCAACTAGATGTTCATGTATTTTATACTACTTATTCATCGAACTTAGCAAAACATTGTAACAGGTTGGCATAAATAACATTTGGTTAAAGGGAGAGACCCTAGTTTTTAAACACTAATGCATATTTTTTACTATTAGGGCCGTTTATGATAACTGAAATCAAACATTACTTATATTTTATTGTTTAGATAATCAATTTCCGTACAACCGAAGTGTTTCTGGTCATTCTGGTGTTTCTAATACCACAAAATGCATTTTTCATATTTTTAAAAACGCACGTGCGTCTGAGAAATAACAGTTATGGAGTCGAGTTTAACGAAATTTCACCGTTTAAACATCACAGACCTCTTGTTTCACTCTCTTGTAACGATATCCAAATGTGTTATAGGTTTGTAACTCAACCAAACTTGTGTCCATTTTTACGGGTTAAAACTAGCGTCTGCTCCTTTAATGACCTAACATAGAGAAAGGGAAATCTAGTGACTTTATTCCGTGGGATACTTTTTTTTATTAGTAGCAAGGGATTTTTAAAAATACATTTTAAAATTTAAAATTAAAATATTCCTTACAAAATTCAACATCTTTAATGTATGCTATTAGGAGGGAGTGGGAGCAAAGCCATTGAACATAATATAAATAGAAAATAGAAAAATTATTTTAAAATAAATAGAAAATATGAAATGTAGCTTTACAGAGACAGAAAACCGGGTACCCCCCAACCCCCCCAAAAAACAACAACAACAACACAAAAACAAAACAAACAAAAACAAACAAACAAACAAACCCCAAACAACAACAACACCGAATACTGTTCATAAACTTTAAACGTTTGTAAAAATGCTAATAATTTTTTGAACGATCCCTTACAAATACAGATTTCTCGGCATTTTAAACGCATGTAGCATTAGATTGGTTTGCGTCGACGTAAGACCAATGCCTAGAGATAGAAAAGATATTAATGTCTGTAATCCAAGAAAACAGAACTCAAAAAGATCAGTAGCTGCAGTTGGTTTGTGTGGGTCTTTTTTTCACTGGCTGATTACTAATTTTTTTCCTCTTGATTAATTATTTAGCCAAGAGGGTACAACTATATCATATTAAGCACCCCGAAGCATAGGAGATTGATTTTTCATGTAATAGTTGTCTGTCTTCATATTACCACAATAGTTCAAAACCCAGCCATGCGGCATTTACATGTCTTTAAGGCCTCCTGGGTGTACTCGAAATTAAAACTGGTCATAACAGAAAGGGAGTGCTAACGTTGTGTGTGTGTGTGTGTGTGTGTGTGTGTGTGTGTGTGTGTGTGTGTGTGTGTGAGCGAGAGACAGACACAGAGAGAGAGAGAGAGAGAGAGAGAGAGAGAGAGAGAGAGAGAGAGAGAGAGAGAGAGAGAGAGAGAGAGATTAAATCTGGTTATATAAAAAAGGTATGAATGAATGAATGAATGAATGTTTAACGACACCCCAGCACGAAAAATACATCGGCTATTGGGTGTCAAACTATGGTAATGCATTCAAATAAGGCGATGATCAACATCAATATAAAAATTCAAGATTTAAAAAAAACAGTGTACAGTGAACTGTGCAAAAATACAAATATCACAGATAGATACGGACTTTTACTCAAAATTTCAATTTGTGCTGTATTGGCCATTCTCAAAGAGAATGTTATACCCCTGCACCACGGTGAGGTTACAGTATGCGCAGGGGATATAAAAAAAGGTATGGCATGGCTAACGCTATGTGTGTATGAGTGTTTGCGTGTGAGACAAAGACTGAAAGACAGACACAGACGGACAATGGGCAGATGGAAGGACCTTTAATCATCTAACTATCTAGCCAAAGTTCATCTTCATGAGAGAGAGAGAGAGAGAGAGAGAGAGAGAGAGAGAGAGAGAGAGAGAGAGAGAGAGAGAGAGAGAGAGAGAGAGAGAGAGAGAGAGAGAGACAGACAGACAGACAGAGAGAGAGAGAGAGAGAGAGAGAGAGAGAGAGAGAGAGAGAGAGAGAGAGAGAGAGAGTACGTTAGCGTCCTATGCTGCCTGTCAGGTTAATAGCTAGTAATTAGTTGTTAGTGAGAGAAAACACAGTGTAGTGACCTTACTCGTCCCTGCTAACCTGTTCAAACTCGCTCTGTGTGGGAGCCTCTGAGCCTAGAATGGAAGGAAGAAAATGTTTTATTTAACGACGCACTCAACACATTTTATGTAGGGTTATATGGCGTCGGACATATTGTTAAGGACCACACAGATATTGAGAGAGGAAACCCGCTGTCGCCACTTCATGGGCTACTCTTTTCGGTTAGCAGCAAGGGATCTTTTTTATGCATCATCCCACAGACAGGATAACACATACCACGGCCTTTGATATACCAGTCGTGGTGCACTGGCTGGATCGAGAAATAGCCCAATGGGCCCACCGACGGGGAGCCAGGACCGGGATACGAAACCAATACCTACCGATGGCTCAACAACTATACTACATAGTGCAACGAAAATCATCGACTGTCAGATGGCAAATTGCACATGATCATCGCTGCCTTATCCACAGAATGAAACAAGACTCTGTGGGTAATTTACTTCCCACACATTTTAACAGTAAAAAAACCCAGGATATGCTCTTGAAATATAGAAAGTGTCCGGGAAACCAGTGTTTCCAGGGGCAAAATGCCGGCCCACTTTCCGGCACAAAAACAACGAGTCAAACAGCATTTCCTTTCAGTTATACGCTTTTTTGTTTGGTTCAGTAATGTTTAAAAGTTTTTTTTTTTTTTTTTTTTTTTCTTTTTGTATGTAACGTTTGAACATTTGCATCAGTTACTTGGTACCCTCTCTCTTAATAATAATAAAATAGAAATTACCCATCAAAAAGCATCCGTAAGCTTTTAAAAGGAAATGGCCAGCAATTTGATATATGAAAAGGTTATTTTGATTAAAAATACTATAAAAAAAATATCGGGTGATTTAAAAAACGACAACAACTAACAAACAAAAAACCCCAATCAAATCCTACATTTTGAAGTGGAATGGGGGGGGGGGGGGGGGTAGAAAGTTAAATTATGCCATGCAGAACATTGAACTTTTGTACAAGACAAATTTATTATTTTGTGTAGTGATGGTAAAATTTTCATTGTAATTAGTTGCTTACATTGAAAATGGTACACGAAGCAAAACTTAAAGGCATATTGTCACAGATCACTGACCTATTTAATGGTCTAAAAAAATATTACCTGAACAAAAATAATTCGATTTGTCCCTAAATGTACTTTATTCAACCATCTTCATAACCACCATACTCCATTTATTAATGATATTTTGTAAAAAAATAATTGAATTATGGCAATGGTCCATAATTCAAAAACTAAAATTGCCGAGAGGGTTGACATGGATTTCACTCCACCATGGTTCAGTTAAGGTGATGCGATAGCTAGATTTGGTTTCCAACAATTAATGTAATTTTTATCTATTATCCATGTTTAGAGAAATCAGGTCCTTAAATCCGTGACAGTATGCCTTTAATGGAAAAAAAAAAATGCAATGTAGAACATTGAATTTTTGCACAAACCCAATCTACGTTGAGTAGTGATGGTAACATTCCATTGCAATTGAGGAATACGGTCTCTTTAAATCGAAGTCCTGGACGTGTTACACGAAATAATCATTAATTACATAATGTGCTGAGAAATCGTTAAAAAAAACCCCATCTATTTTATTTTAAAACCGTTAAAAGTTCAACTTTGTGTTATTTAAGGATCAACTAGAACACATTGATTAATTATCAGCTACATATTGGATGTGAAATATTAGGTAATTCTAACAATCCTAAAAAAACACAAATTCGCTACATTTTTACATCAGCAGCAAGGGATCTTTTCATATGGACTTTTCAACAGACAGGACATCACATACTGCGGCCTTTGATATACCAGTCGTGGGGCAGTAGTTGAGCCTGGTTTTTAAATCGTTAACTGTATTGTCCTACTCTTTCGCGAAGGGTGCTCGTTTGAGGTGCTTGCGTCGCAGGATCGAATCACCTCAGTGGATCCATTCAACTGATTGTGTTTTGGGGGTTTGTTTTGTTCTAACCAGTGCACCACAACTGGTCAAAGGCCTTGGTATAAGTTTTCCTGTCTGTGGAAAAGTGTATATAAAAAATCCCTTTCTGCATTAGGAAACATGTAGCGGCTTTCCTCTGATAACTAATAGTCAGAATTACCAAATGCTGGACATCCAATAGCCGATGATTACTTAATCCATGTGCTCCAGTGGTGTCGTTAAACAAATCAAAACTTTCGTGAAGGAAAGGTATTTCTATGAGCTCCTTTCCCTGTTATTTATTCTAGTTTACTGTTTTTGCGCTTTTCCATTTAAGTAATTAATCCCCAACCTGCTTCGCCGTAAAAAGACTTACATGCAGAATTAATCGTGGTCATTAATGTAAGGCTGTGTACACATCGAAGAGTTAACCCTGCCAAGATGAAGGTAAACAAGTTTAACCGTGGCATATTATAATTCAGTGTTTCTCCAAACTGAACGACAAAACCGTAATATGTGATCAAGGTCGTATTTCTGCACAATGCAGAGTTGAATGAGCATTTCGCAAAAGTAGTCGTTGATTCCATGGATCTCTGTCTAGTGCCTCGTCTATAGGAGGACAGCCACTCCCGAGGAGATCCGTTACTGGAGAGTGGAGGTTAAACAGTCGAAATGTCGTTAAGAGATGGGATCGAACCCAAGTACCAGTGTTGAAGCCCAGAATGCCCCAATTGGGAAATCTTGGGCGGACACCGGCCCAAGATGTCCCAATTGCGACATTTTGGGCAATTGCGACATTTTGGGCAATTGCGACATTTTGGGCAATTGGGACATTTTGGGCTTCAACATACCAGTCCCCATCTCAATCTCTCTCCCTGATCACCAACAGCTAATATTGACCCCTTCCTAAACAAACAGCCGAGTGATGTGTCTGTGTCACGATGCTTTAAATTCAAATGAATATAAAACATTTTTCGGGAAGGAAGGAAATGGTTTATTTAACGACACACTCAACACATTTTATTTACGGTTATATGGCATCGGACATTTTTTCAGGATTTGATGATGTTGTTGTTGTTTTGGTTTTAGTTTGGTTTTGGTTAAAATGGGTTGCTTAGTTTGTTTTGTTTTGCTTTGCTTTGCTTTGCTTTGCTTTGCTTTGCTTTGCTTTGCTTTGCTTTGCTTTGCTTTGTTTTTATTTATTTATTTATTTATTTATTTTTATTTTTATTTTTATTATTATTATTTTTTTTTATTTTTTTTTGTTATTTGTTATTTGTTATTTTTAGTGGGGGAGGGGACTTATTGAGGAGGGTATTTTTTGTTTTTGTTTTTCGTTGGATTTGTTTTCTCTCCCCAAAAATGTTTATTTATTTATTTATTTTAATCTGTTATTCTTTAAGTTTAAATCTATTCACCACAAGAATTCGACGATAAGATGCTATTAAAGTCTTCCATCCCTTGATTTTCACCTGGAATCTGTGGGGTTAAAAGAAGTAATGAAACCGATATGTTTCCACTGTCGTAAACTCATACACACGACATGCAACCTGGCCTCAGATTACAGTTATCTTCCCATTTGGTTGTCCAAAATCTGGAAGTTTGACCGCGCAAGTAGTCTGCTGTTTGACTGTGATTATTTCATGGCAGACAGCTATGAAGTGGCAACTGTTTGACTGAAGTGACAGGGGATAGCATGTAGTTTGTAAACATGTGTAACTTGCTGACATTGAAGACTTGTTTGTGGTAATTCCGGCCCATGCAAAAGTAGTGCTTTTTGTGTAAAATAGGTGTACTCCGGCCTGGTTTAGAGGGTGTGTCTGTTTAAACCAATATGCTGGGAGAAAGAGCTGGACAACAGGGGTTGTCCTTTTCAGGGTATGTGTCCCCCATGCAGGCAAAGGTACATACAAAACTTCACGGGCCTGCTGATATTAATAAAAATGTTATAGCCACTAAGGCTATATAGAAACATATAGCGAAATTAATTGTGGTCTGAGGCCACCTGCAACCATGGCAGTGTGCCGTAAACGGAACCGAAGACGGAGCCGGAGTTGGATTAATTAAATCCTAGCTTTAACTGGACAGAGGCACGAAAATAAATTAGCTTTTGAAAGAGGATCTCACCGACAGCAATGTAAATCTAACCTTGTGAAATAATCGATATTGGTATTCTCTGTAGGATGTAGCTCAGTAGTAGACCGCTCGTTTTAAGTGTGTGTGTGTGGGGGGGGGAGAGGGACTGATTTTTGCTCGAATTAAACGAAAATGCCCGAATCTGGATAGCAACACTTCATATTAGCATCACTGCCAAACAACTATGGTTATAGGGTTGCAGTCGGCTATTCGATGTCAAACATTTGGTCATTATCGTAGTGATAAGAGGAAACTCGCTACATGTTTCTTGACGCAGCAAAGGATCTTTTATATGCACTTTCCCACAGACAGGAAAGCACATACCACGGCCTTTGACCAGTTTTGGTGCACTGGTTGAAACGAGAAAAAAACCTAATCAGTTGAATGGATCCACCGCGGTGGTTCGATCCTGCGATGCAAGCACCTCAAGCGAGCACTCGACCGACTTAGTTAAATCCTGCCTTGGTATTTCAAAAATCTACATACGTGTTACCTTGTTTGTAAGGAAATATGTACAATTACCCTTTGGTGCAAATCAATAATTAGGGCTCAATTTTATACACTATTTAAGAAACAGAATTTTACTTCAAAACCTATTTGTCGAGATTATCGTACCAAAATAGATGCTGGATAACTAAATTGCGTATGTCAGATTTAAGATTACCAATCGAAACTGGCAGATGGTTTAACTTTCCTAGAGAAAATGGATTATGCAAACTTTGTAATACTGATATTGGAGACGAATATCATTATTTGTTCAATTGTAAAAATTATAATATTGAAAACATTAGAAGAAAATTTATAAAACAATATTATAGAATTAAACCTAGCGTTTTTAAATTTATTTTTTAAATATCTAGTCTTGTGAACTGACGTTTTTTTAGCTATTTTCATTGCATATCTTGTGTTCTATGTTAACTATAGATACTTCTTTGTTAACGCCTGTTCTTGTCATGTATGTTAACTACGTATTTGAATTATCCTCTTGTTACACATTGTAATGTGTCTGAGTGTTGTGTAATAAATCTTGAAATCCATTTTTAAAAAAAGAAACGCCATGTAATGTGACACTAACGGATTTCTTTTTCGTTCTTTTAATTCGACCATGTGTCGCCATGTTAGACATCCAATAACGGATGACGAAGCAATGTTCTGGGTGTCGTTAGATAAACAGTCCTTTTATTAGTTCTTTCACATCAATACTTGTTTTGGTTTTAATTTAAATATTTAATTCATGCATCAAGGTGGGATTAACACAGCCATAAACGCCCTATTACCTTAAAGGGACTGTCCCGAGTTTCCTGCATTGTAAGATGTTTCCGACTAATAAAATCGTTTAACGTCTAAAAATACACATTAAATATATTTTCTTGTTTAGAATATCAGTGTTTGTGTATTCAATGTGTTTCTGGTCGTCTCAATATTTGTAAGAAGCCCAAACTGGATTTTGTCTTCAAATAATTTCAAATTATTTTAGGAAATAAAATGAAATTTAACCTAGTACAAATACGATCAGAACGATCAGAAACACGTTTAATATCCAACGACTAATATTTTATGCAGAAAAATATATTTGATATGTAATTACAGTCATCAAAAAGTCTCCCGTTAGTTGATAACAACTTAAAAATTGCAGCAAACTTAGGAGTGTCCCTTTAATTGCGTTGGCTTTATATACCAGCACAGATATAAAAAATGTTTTGTTGTTTTAGGGTTTTTTCTTTTTCACAACACCATTATAGCACATTGATATATTAGTCATCGGCTAATGAATGTCAAACATCAAGGGAGGACCCAGAAAATATTTTAGGGACAGGGACGGAAGGCAAAGGGGTACTCCTTAAAACAAATTGTCAAAAAAAAACAAAAAAAAAAAAAAAACACGGGCACTTTCATTTCTTTAGAGGGGTTAGGGCAGGTCTTGAACATTTGATAATTCTGACAAATAGTCGTAGAAGAAACCCGCTACATTTTGTCATTAATTATGCCAAAAACATCTTTTGTATGCATTTCCCCACAGACAAGCCATGGGCACTGGAACTGGGAACGTTGTGCAGATATATAAACACGGATTGCGAACTGGGCTGTAGATTCAAGTTCCCACGATGTATTGCGGCTACAAACTAAATACGCAGCACACTCTATATAATATTTTTTATTTAAAATGATTGCCCCCCCCCCCCTCACCCCCACCCCCCTTGACTCTGCCGTACCTGACACTACAAATATCTACAGTTAAAAAACGACGCGCTGTTGTGATATGATGTGATGAATAACAATTATTTTCTCGCATAAATAAGTTATTGTCTCTAGACGGATATAAAAGGCTAACAAAACTGTGTTACACTCGACAGAGAAATGATAAAATTCGCTCTCCAGCGGGAGAAACTGGAAATGTGATTTTTAGATTGAAGACTAAAAGACGGACAGGAGATGAACTGAAATCCCATATTCCCACCCTAACGCGGCGTGTCCGATTGGTTACATCACGGCCTTATTATACAGGGACAGCACGGGCTGTAACACCAAATATAATTGTATTGTATTATATAGACATGACTTGTATATTATATTCTCAATATGGACTGAAAGCTAACAGGAAAAACCAACAACAAAACAACATCAACAAAAAAGAAAAACTCACACAACAAAAACAAACAAAAAGTTAAAAGTTTATTTTGTTTAACAACACCACTAGAGCACATTGATTTATTAATCATCGGATACTGGATATAAAAAATGGGTATTTGTAGCCTTAAGAGGAAACCCGCTGCATTTTTCCATTACCTTTGCACAGACGGGACAGTACATGCCACGGCCTTTAATATATCAGTCGTGGGGCAAAAAGAACAACAATAAACGAACAGCTTTGTCACATAGCAATGTAGTTTATTCGCAGTCAACGCTAATATGGCGGGCCAGTCCTATGCCGTTTAGTAATATCAAGAATAAAAATCGGGACGAGCTACATCAGTTTGTTTCAGCCATTTGACGATATCTGTTGATAGCAGAACCCGTAATTGTGTTTGGTTTACTTTGCGTTAATTAATGACATAGGATGGGAAATGGATATTCCAGTTTAGAAGAAAGAGGTGGAGGTTGCCAATGTCGGAGTAACTTTCTCATTTATCGGGTGACAGAGAATTTGTAATGATGAAACAGAACAGAGCAGAACTGTTCAACAAGTTTGAACATTCTATATAGAAAGGAAAACTCCATTAAAAAACAAAAAAAATAAATTAAAAAAAATGGGCAAATGTTCGAGTTCCTCCTTGATATAATCATCCACTGGAAGTTACCTTGAAAAAACCCACAAAAAAAACAAACAAATTATCAACTTTAACTATACAATAGAAAGAGAAATTGCATAAAAAATTTGGTTTTAAATACTCCCCCAAAACAAACACAAAACCAAACAAACAACGAGCAAACAAAAACACTTTTTAAAGAGCCGATGAAGATCTGATGTTGGAGGCAAATGCTCCATTTCCCTCTAACTATGACACGCAACCGGAAGTTACCTCATAAAGGAAGTGGTTGGTGAAGATCAACATATTATTTCTGTTTTAGATGGTCCTGACATTTCAGTAATATTGCATTTCTTGCTTTTACATATTTGTCATCTAAAAACAATGTTTTATTTTTTCTCTCTCTCCTTCACAGGTGACATGTTGACTGAATGACAAGAACGACGACATGACGCGGGTCTGTACGAAACAGATGTGGGCGTTGTCCTGGGCGGGGTTCGAGTGTCTGTTGTTTGCCGGTGTGGTCTTGGGTTGGTCGTGGTTTCTGGACGTATTCCGCACCGATCGGTACTTCGTCACCATGTGCAACAACACGAACTTCACAGATTTCGGAATGTTAAACGAACCGCGGGTCGGCAGCATATACAGGCCGATAACTGCTCGACCGAAACCAAAATGTAGGCCTATTAAGACCAAGAAAAGAGAGATCGAGTACAGAGAAGAGTACACAATTGATAACTTGACTCAGAATCATCATTTAGAGGACGACAACATCCCAGTAGCTGATGGATACGCTGCCCATGTCGTGTCCAACAACAGCGAATCTGATGATGTTAAAAGGAATTCCATTGGCTGCGCTGAGCAGAGCGATCAGTTATACATCTTGTTCGCCCTAGTCTTGATAATTCGAGATGTTTTAGCCCTTCCGATAGGAATATTCTTTGACAAGTATGGGACAACAAGGACTCGTTTACTAACAGTGTACGTATGACGTCATTGTGTTGTCGATACCGTATGGGTGTTATTTATTAACTTAAATATCGTGTCATTTTATTATCACCTTTAAAAATTGCAGGGTCCCAATTTGATTTGTGATGAGTATAGTATTCATTCTGCATCGGCTTATAATGCTTAGAACGCGTAAGTGCTTGTGAGCTAATCATTGTGAAGGTTCAATGATAATACTGTCAGTGGTCCATGATTTGTATTTACAGAGAGAGAGAGAGAGAGAGAGAGAGAGAGAGAGAGAGAGAGAGAGAGAGAGAGAGACAGAGAGAGAGAGAGACAGAGAGACAGAGATAGAGAGAGAAATGTTTTATTTAACGACGTACTCAACACATTTTATTTACGTTTATATGGCGTCAGACATACGGTTATGGACCACACAGATATTGAGAGGAAACTCTTTTCGAGCACCATCCCACAGACAGGGTAGTACATATTTAATGAGACTTCTGAATTTACTGTAGTGTCTATTTAATGACTAGAATATACCAAAATAAAGACGGAGACACAGAGATAGGACGAGAGAGGGCATCGTTTTGATCTTACTTTTTCAGGGCTTTGTAAATGAAATGAAACATATTGATTTATGACGTCACAATTCGTTGCGATATGCAGCTTAATCTTTTTCTTTATTTTTTTTCCTTGTTTTTTTTTTTCTCTTTTTTCTCGCTTCTTTCCTTTTGCTGCTTACATCGGTGGGCTCTCTCTCGCTCTCTCTCTCTCTTAGTAAAAACTAATATGATTTTTAAAAATCCAAACGTTATTATCTAGTGTGTGCTTGTGTGTATGTATACATGTATGTATGTATGTATGTATGTATGTATGTATGTATGTATGTATATATATATATATATATATATATATATATATATATATATATATATATATATATATCAAAGGAAAATCTGGCAAATTACACTGATCAGTCATAAGATAATACTATCAAACAGCATGCTAACGGAAGCCAAACAGATTTCGTTAAAACTATTAATGAACACAACACATCAACAAGACCTTATGAAGACTGATTCTTTGATCAAAGGTTTTAAATTAGATATCAAGATTTCATTTTCGAAATTTTAAAAATAATATACAAGATGAGAAATGGCTTAACTCCATTTTTTAAGATTTTTTATATCAATAACAACGCCTATTTCGTTTTCTCGTCAGTGATTGGTGTTTCGTTATTCAGTTTGCGTAAGGTTCAGATCAGAGTGATTTTAAAATAAATTAGTATATATAATTATTATTGTACATAATAATTTTTAAAAGACATTGCACACTGCACAGGTTTACATATTATAGTACTATATGGTGCATATTTACACGTATAAATTATACATACCTGTGTAAATTGATCATGCGAACGTAATTACACAGATGTACATCTTTACACGAGGAACAAATTAGCATAGACTCCGGAAGTCATGCAAATGTATTTTTATGACAGATAGATTCACAGATATTTTATTAAAATGTCACCTTATGTACACAATAATAAAATGCAATTTAAAATACAGTACAAAAGTATATAAGCCATCCTTTACAGGAACTATGAGAGACTGTCAGTGAATAAAAATATAAAAATGAACATACATTGTCCCAGACTGCAACTAGTCATGTGACTTGTGGCTTTGAGAACTTGTGGACTGGGACAAGTAGGATTAAACTGTCTTGATATGTTAACTATAGTCCGTCCCATCATTTTATAAAACTGTTTTCTGAAAATCATTTCAGTTTGGACTTTTCTTAAACGTGTTTTGTAATTAACAAAACAAATACTATTTTTTTGTGTGCAATTTACGAATCAATCGGCTCAGAACTAAATAAATTGTATTAAATTTCATGGTATGAAAAAATTTCGTTCTCTGTGGGACGGACTATAGTTGTTCATTGACAAAGAAGGCAGCGATCTCGGTATTTATTCAGTGACACCACTGTCTCCGCTATGTTGACTTTTTTTTTATGGTAACCGAGTCCAGAGATTCGGGTAGGACCCGGACGATAATATTCCATCATCATACCTACCTAGTAACCAACAGTGTGAATTCAGAGGAATATAAATGTGCAGACGACAGCTTCCATGTCAGACGACAGCTTCCATATCAGACGACAGCTTCCATGTCAGACGACAGCATTGTCAGAGATGTTAACTGCCCGTGGCCCTGATGTATCTGAAGTTGTGTTGTTTGGGGTTTTTTTGTTGTTGTTTTTGTTGTTGTTGTTGTTGTGTTTGTTTTTTTTTGTTTTTTTTTAATTAATTGCCACATTTAACTCGATATTTGTTTGCTGTTCCCACAATATCGACACAACGGTGCTCGACTGTACATAAAAGATTCAAAACTATTATCATCAAAATCGTATTTTTCCTATGTATGCAAATACTATCACGCAAACTCTTCCTAAATAATACACATGCGCATTCATAATTGGTCACTTTGGATTAGTATTTCATATTGTCTGTTTTTAAACGCTATAGTGTCTAGACAAGTATCGGCACAGTTTAGAAACCTCCACGTTTTCTCATAGCCGTTTATGATTGCATTACATTTTTCCTCGAGGGAAAACATTGAGACATGCAAGTATTCAACAAATGACCAGTAATAGCATCGTACACTTCACGAATGCAGTCAAACACTATTGGGGGCGAGACGTATCCCAGTGGTAAAGCGTTCGCTTGATGCGCGGTCGGTCTGAGATCGATCCCCGTCGGTGGGCCCATTGGGCTATTTCTCGCTCCAGCCAGTGCATCACGACTGGTATATCAAAGGCCGTTGTATGTGTTATCCTGTCTGTGGGATGATGCATATAAAAGATCCCTTGCTGCTAATCGAAAAGAGTAGCCCACGAAGTAGCGACAGCGGGTTTTCTCTCTCAATATCTGTGTGGTCCTTAACCATATGGCCGAAGCCATATAATCGTAAATAAAATGTGTTGAGTGCATCGTTAAATAGAACATTTCCTTCCTTCCTTCAAACACTTTTGAGATTCACGGAAGCACATTGTCAGTGTCGTGGCCTTGTCATGGCGTCTTTTGAACTGTGTTTAGTGCAGAGATACAAGCTTGAATGTGTTAATGGTTTGACGTTCAGATTTGTCAACACTAAATATATGTGCGATGGTTCTGTAATCCTTTGTCGAAGCCAGCCAGTATCAGGCTGTTACAACTTTCTTCTCAACATGCAGAGATAAACGGACCCAATTATGTATGGGTTTTAAGTGGTCGGATAGCTTTTGGTCCTTGCCATCTCTGCATTATAAATACCATATTCCTCGTGTGCTACTACAATATACATGGTTTTAAAATACAGGTTGATCACCAAAAGAAAAGAAAGTAAGAAATGTTTTAGTTAACGACGCACTCAACACATTTTATTTATGGTTATATGGCGTCAGACATATGGTTAAGGACCACACAGATTTTGAGAGGAAACCCGCTGTCGCCAGTACATGGGCTACTCTTCCGATTAGCAGCAAGGGATATTTTATTTGCACTTCCCACGATCACCAAAAGTGCTAAATATATTTAGGGAAATAATACAGCAGTCATTACATGTCCAATACTGGAAGACAGAACAGTGCAGAGTCGATGGGACATTTCCACAGTCATGATTACATGCACTCATTCATTGGGGGGCTGGACGAGCCCAGTGGTAAAGCGCTCGCTTAATGGGCGGTCAATTTGGGATCGACCTCCGTCGGTGGGCCCATTGGGCTATTTCTCGCTCCAGCCAGTGCACCACGACTGATACATCAACGGCCGTGGTATGCGCTATCCTGTATATGGGATGGTGCATATAAAAGATCCCTTGCTGCTAATCGAAAAGAGTAGCCCATGAAGTGGCGACAGCGGGTTTCCTCTCTCAATATCTGTGTGGTCCTTAACCATATGTCCGACGCCATACAACAGTAAATAAAATGTGTTGAGTGCGTCGTTAAATAAAACATTTCTTTCTTTCTTTTACGAAAACGTTAAGATACTTTGCTCAACGAAAACAAAAGTTTGTTTTGTTTAACGACACCGCTAGACCACATTGATTTATTAATCATCGGCTATTAGATGTCAAATATTTGGTAATTTTGACACATAGTCTTAGAGAGGAAACCCGCTACATTTTTCCATTAGGAACAAGGGATCTTTTATATGCATCATCTCACAGACAGAATAATACATACCACGGCCTTTTGGTATGCCAGTTGTGGTGCACTGGCTGGAACGAGAAATAGCCCAACGGGCCAACCGACGGGGATCGATCCAAAACCGACCGCGCATCAAGCGAGCGCTTTACCACTGGGCTACGCCCCGCCCCCTTGCTCAACGATGACAGCCATCAATAGTTCAGTCTGAAAGTTACACACCTTTTCTAAAGTATTCCTCGGGTGCCTGAACATTACACAAATCGGCTAAGGTCAGGTCAGGTCAGGTCAAAGGTTTTAATGTGCAAATTCAGAACAAGCTGTTGTAGCACACGCCTATCATGGGCGCAAGTGTCGACTTTCGCCGGCTCCTCCGTCCAGGACAAAAAAGAGTTTGGAGTGGATGTGAGAAGGGGTCGCCAACGCTGGCATGTGCGGGGGGCCACAAGCAGCCTGACCAGGCTAAATAACTACCAGACTTTAAATACAATTAGGAAAGGAAAGGAAATGTTTTATTTAACGACGCACTCAACACATTTTATTTAGGCTTATATGGCGTCGGACATATGGCTAAGGACCACACATTCAGAGAGGAAACCCTGCTGTCGCCACTTCATGGACTACTCTTTTCGATTAGCAGCAAGGGATCTTTTACATGTACATTCCACAGACAGGATAGCACATACCACGGCCTTTGATATACCAGTCGTGGTGCACTGGCTGGAACTTAAATATAATTAGGCCAATATGACACGATATTACCTACTCCTGTTTTCCTTCAAGCAAAGGGAGCCATGCAGACAGACAGACAGACAGACAGATAATTTTTAGTATAACCTTACCTTGTGTACGATAAGAACAATATAAATAATACAAAGAGAGACTTCATAACGAAAATATGTTTTATACCTGAAATTTATGAATTGTATTCAAAAGTGTATTTATACGTTGCAAAAACCTCCCACAATAATATGTTCACAGCTCAGCGTTTAGCCGTAGGTTTCATGATATCCGAATTGCTACGAGATGATGGGAGATTAAAATGTGTACCATACAAGCCCACACCCTTTCAAAGAAATCTACTCGAATAGCTTAAAGTGGGCAGTGACTAAAACCATGCTCTTCAGGTTGTACACAATTAGTGTGTGGAAAAAAATCAGGGGCCTAATTCACAAAGCTCTCTTAGGCTCTGCTAGACAACAAAGCATCCTCTTTGGAAGTCTTTTAACACTGCACTGCGAGATCGCAAAGTTGAGAGATTTTAGTGAATTAGGCCTCAGGTCCTTTCTCCAGTTGAATTCTCAAAAGTCACGTGCGATTAATACCACTCGAATTGTATTTATCGAAACAGTGAGGTTTTTTTTCGAAATACGTAAATCTACCATAAGATTGTATGTTTGAAAAATGATGCTTGATATAGCCCTTATATTAAAAAAAAGTAATTTGTTATTTTTAATAACTAATTGCTATGGCTTATGGAGTATTATACCTTAAGTTATAAAGACTTCTTCATTCAATCAGTAATTTACTTGTTTATAATAAAAACATATTTGTTAAGGCCGCAATATCGCAATTATCATTTTTAAATATTTAAGCATGTATAATAGAGCATTCAATAAATACGTTTCTTCGCGTTATGTGCCATTCTTCGATTTATGTTCGCTGGGGGTTTTTTCAGTCTTTTTCAAATAAAAATACAATAATAACCAGCCACTCCAAGTGGGTAACTGATTCCATTTGGACTATGGACTGAAGCTGGGAAATGTGGAAACTAGAAAGTTGTTTTAAGGCATTTGATATAAAAACAACACGAGTTTATTAAGATGTACATCTCTCTCTCTCTCTCTCTCTCTCTCTCTCTCTCTCTCTCTCTCTCTCTCTCTCTCTCTCTCTCTCTCTCTCTCTCTCTCTCTCTCTCTCTCTCTCTCTCTCTCACACACAAGTCGCGACCGTCGGTATTAAAATGTGATCGACATTTACAATGTAAAACGTTAATATGCTTTTACTATGTTTTGCGTGCTTTTGTAAACTGTTATTTTACTCTTTTTCAGTCTTGTTTTCGTTATTGGAACTCTCATGATGACGTTCACAAGTGCAGGTACGATATTTAGTGTAGTGACGTACGGAAATGATCGTGACTTGCTGGTCCAAAGCACCAAATTTGGCACAATTGTAGTTTAGAACAGTACATATTTTTCTTAGAGTGGACTACCAGATATTAATTATTTTTGCCACGTTCATAAATTATATTTTCGTTTGTCCTCAAAATATCTTTTGTTGTCCAATATTCCAGGCAACATTTGCTTCGCCCCCATTCGAGCTGTAAAGCTGTATCCTAACCGGCCGCGAGCGATGCGAGCGATTATTTTACAAATCATTGATTTCAATTGCCGTATTCTAATCGGACGCGTGCGACGCTACATATTTATCTGTCGCGTCGCACGCGTGCGGTTAGGATGCGGCAATTGAAATCAATTATTTCTAAAATAATCGCTCGCATCGCATCGCTCGCGTCGCTCGGGGCCGGTTAGGATACAGCTTTACGATATGACGATATAGTATCACATCGCTATACGAGGTCCACGGTACGATGTATCGATTTAGTGCAGCTATATCGCGATACATACGATATATACATATCATTCAGTCACTGCCCTAGTTTCCGCAGTTCGTACCGTTTTTTTTACTACAAACAGGCCCAGCCAAATGATATTGGATTTGCTGAAATGAATAACTTATTTTTAGCAACCTAAACGTACGAAACAGGGGGAAAAACTGATACAGATATTGGGGAAAAAGTGCTGATTCGTTTACAACTCTATATAGCTTTTTGATAGTAATGCTAATATGAATAAATGTTGTTATCCAGATTCGGGCATTTTCATTTAATTCGGACAAAAGCCAGCCTGCCCCCCCCCCCACCCACCCACCCCCCTGCTAAAATGGGAGTCGTTACACATATATTAAGCAAAACATTATAGGTAAAATGTAATGGTAAAAATCTGTAAAATACCGAAAATATTTTACACAGCCTAATAATTAGTCAGGGCTATTGCGTATAGGTATCGCAATTCACGTATCGGGATACGTATCGTATCGCGACCCACGTATCGGGATACGTATCGTATCGCGACCCACGTATCGGAATACGTATCGTATCGCGACCCACGTATCGGGATAGGTATCGTATAGCGTCCCCAGTATCGGGATACGTATCGTATCGCGACCCACGTATCGGGATACGTATCGTATCGCGACCCACGTATTGGGTTTAAAAATATATTTCAAAACACAAACAACCATCTGTATACATCATACTCAACCCGGCTTACTTGTTCATTTACATCTAGTCATACCTAATGGGGAAGACTGAAAAATAGGAAAAAGTGTAGGGGAGGGGTGGTAGTGTTTAAAAATGCTCTTTTTTAAATTTAAAAGTGTGCAGTTAATTTATCTGAAGAAGACCCTCTGTTACTGTACTCTTAATATTTTTAATTACCCCCACTCACCACTACACCATGCATAACAAGCCCCCTCCCACCCCCTGGCCTAATATTGTAGGCTAGGCGCAGCCCTGATTTCAATCTGATTAAAATTAGCTCTAGTGGTCTCACCATGTCCAAGTGACATTTTATCTATAAATAACAATTTAAATATCGACCAATTACACTTCGCCTTTTATAACGTTATTCGGGAACATACACATTCTAAAAATAGTCTCGACCGGTATTTTTAGAATTCGTATGCTCCCAAAATTTATGCAATAGGCGAACTTGTTGGTCTATTTCAACATTTAAAATAAGGGGGGTGGGGGGCGGGGATGCAGTAATAAACTCTGGATTGTATACTAGTATAACAGATTTTATGACTATACCAACACGGTTTTTTATCGTCTTGAAACGAATATTATATTAAACTTTATATTGAAATTAGGTTTCCGGCATACTTCGTAATTCACCCGAATCATTTCGTATACCCTCGGCATAATCCCGAATGTTTTTCAAATTCTTTTCAAATCACTGGCATGATTCTGCAAGTAAGATTTTGATTGGTCGAATGAAAGGTCAACTGGACATGAGCTCCAACGGGCTGCTGTTAGATCCACATGTAATAATGGAGCTAATTTTAATTAGATTGCCCTGACTTATTGCGGATATTTTTCTATCTATTTCTGAGTGTTTTTGTTTGTTTATTTACTCGTAATTTCAGCCTTCCCCTGGCTCATCGTTCCCGCGCTAAGTCTGACGGGCGCGGCTGGTACCGCTGTGTTACTGACGAACCTTCAACTCGCCAATCTCATGATCAGGAAGAGGAACACAGTCGCTTCCACCTTGGTCGGGGCCTACTTCTCCAGCGGCGTCGTCACTTTTCTCATGCAGGTTAGGAAGGAAGGAAGGAAATGTTTTATTTAACGACGCACTCAACACATTTTATTTTACGGTTATATGGCGTCAGACATTATTATGGTTAAGGACCACACAGATATAGAGAGAAAGAAAGAAAGGAAATTTTTATTTAACGACGCACTCAACACATTTTATTTTACGGTTATATGGCGTCGGACATTATTATGGTTAAGGACCACACAGATATAGAGAGGAAGAAAGAAAGGAAATGTTTTATTTAACGACGCACTCAGCACATTTTATTTTATGGTTATATGGCGTCGGACATATGGTTAAGGACCACATAGACATAGAGAGAGGAAACCCGCTGTCGCCACTTCATGGGCTACTCTTTTGGATTAGCAGCAAGGGATCGTTTATATGCACCATCCCACAGAAAAGATACCACATACCAGTCGTGGTACACTGGCTGGAGCAAGAAATAGCCCAATGGGCCCACTGACGGCGATCGATCCCAAACCGACCGCGCATCAAGCGAACGCTTTACCACGGGGCTACGTCCCGCCCCCATGCAGGTTAGGATTAATATAGCTAAACCGGCCTCGGTGGTCTCGCAGTTAAGCCATCGAAGATAAGGCTGGTAGGGTTCGCAACCAGATGCCGGCTCCCACCCAGAGCGAGTTTTAACAACCCAATGGGTAGGTGTAAAGGCCACTATAGCCTCTTCTCTCTCACTAACCACTAACAACAGACATCCCAGATAGCTGAGGTGTGTGTCCAGGAAACCGTGATTGAACCTTAATTATATAATAATTATAAGCACGAAAATAAGTTGAAATGAAATGAAATAATAAATGATGATTTTCTCATTTGTTAATTTTTTAAATTGTTTTGCTTCTTTTTTGTATTAGTTGTTCACATATATTGTTATCAATTTTTTTTACGAGCGTACACTGAAGTGAGTGTGTGTGTGTGTGTGTGTGGTGTGTGTGTGTGTGTGTGTGTGTGTGTGTGTTCGTATGGAGGGGATGTAATTAATGGCAGCATACGAGGATGGTTTGCATCACTTAAATATTGTAGTGACATATATTGACGATATCTATCTATCTATCTGTCTGTCTGTCTGTCTGTCGTCTGTCTGTCTATAGATATATCTATCTATTTCTTAAACGTACTTTAAGAAAGCAAGTACATGTATTATCAAAATCCTGCTGCACGCTATATATCACACGAAGACACACTGGACGTGCAGCAGACTGTGTAACACAAATATGCACTTTAAAGCCGCACACCCTAGTTCCATCTAGCGAAAATAAATTATAATTTGGTTAATCTACAAACCTGTAACACACTTAGATCACGTTTTTATCAAATGGAGTGAAAAAGCAGGTTTTATATCGATAAATACCATGGGAATCCCCATGTCCCAATTGCTTGAAATAATTTTGAAAGTTAGTATTCTGATGTCACCGGTAGATGTTGCTCGAAGCACAACAATGCCTACGTCACGACAAATTTTACAGACTTGGCGTGCGTTCTTTTCACCTCTCCTGGACATGTTCCAACTGTTCTGTCCTGGTTGTATCCCCTCTCCAGATATCGTAAGACTTAGCAAAATTATTGGTTTTAAGGGTTTGTAACGTTTTGTATTGAGACACTTACTTGTCTGAACTTTATTGTTACTGAAAATGTTCACGAACTGTGAAGAAAAATCTCACAAATGAACAACAACAAATCGGATGTTTATTGCACGAACCGTGCACGAGAAAACAAACCGAACCAAAATGATAACGGTCACGTGGTATACCAACATCTGTGACGTTTACACAGGAATATTCCCTCTAAAAATAGATTGGACCTCGCTTGCTTAACGTTTTTTTCTCGATAGCACGTCTTGTGAAAAAATGCAAAAAATGCATTTCGTGGTTTTATAAACATCAGGATTACCAAAAAGCACTTCAGGTGAATGGAAATGTGTATTCTAAATAATAAAATGTAAGTAAAGTGCAATTTTATTTGTGAAAAATGGGGTTTAATAGCGAAAAACAACGCCGTAATGGTTAACAAATAACTGTAACTAGGGTGTGTCCCTTTAATAGGGCATTCATGGTTCCAAAATATTGGACTCGAGTACTGGAGGGTCAAACTAGACCCGGACCCGAGTACCCGACACTAGATGATAATAAGACTAAGGAATAAAGTAAAATAGCATTATGCATCTTAATTCTGGCGCTGAACATGAATGCCAAATCATGCCTTGTTTTGCATTTAGAAAGAAAGAAAAAAGAAAGAAATGTTTTATTTAACGACGCACTCAACACATTTTATTTACGGTTATATGGCGTCAGACATATGGTTAAGGACCACACATATTTTGAGAGGAAACCCGCTGTCGACACTTCATGGGCTACTCTTTCCGATTAGCAGCAAGGGATCTTTTATTTGCGCTTCCCACAGGCAGGATAGCACAAACCATGGCCTTTGTTGAACCAGTTATGGATCACTGAGTGTGGTGGCTTAACCATCGGTGGCGTCGTGGCAGGCCATCGGTCTACAACCGAAACTGGATTCGGATCCCAGTCGAGGCATGGGAGTTTAATCGAGATACCGTTAACCCCGAGTGATAACTCCGCAAGGCTCAATGGGTGGTTTAACCTTTGCATCGACCGCACAGTGTGATCCATAACTGGGTCAACAAAGGCCATGGTTTGTGCTATCCTGCCTGTGGGAAGCGCAAATAAAGATCCCTTGCTGCTAATCGGAAGAGTAGCCCTTGTAATGGCGACAGCGGGTTTCCTTTCAAAAATCTGTGTGGTTCTTAACCAATATGTCTGACGCCATATAACCGTAAATAAAATGTGTTGATGCGTCGTTAAATAAAACAAACACCTACCCATTGCCTGCGGAGAACTCACTCAGGGTTTGGGTATCCGATTAAAATCCCATGCCTCACTGGGATCCGAACCCAGTACCAGCCTGTTGACCGATGGCCTAACTACGACGCCACCGAGGCCGGTTGTTTTGCATTTAGAAACTGGTTGATACGTTCAGTTTTGTGACGGACGGACGGTTAGATTTAAACGGGAAACTAGGACATGATCATATATATATATATATATATCTATATATTATATATATATATATATATATTATAATAACTTGTATTGCTGATTAGTTACTGCTGAAATTAATGCTCTACATTGTCTTACTTGTATGGGTACTCACTGGCGTATGCAGAATGTTAGATGGGGGGGGGGGGGGGGGGGGGGGGGGAGGGGCAACCCACACTATGTATGTATGTAGCCTATATATGATTAGGAAAAAAAAAAAAAAAAAAAGTCTGATTGGGGGGTCATGCCCTCCCCTTTTTTCGCTACGTCACTGCCACTCTGCGGGTACTCGAGTCCTGTACCTGTGCCCGAGTTATTTTTTTTTTTTTTTTTTTTTTTTTTTTTTTACTCGAGTACTCGTGGAGACCCTAACAAAAAAAGTGTATGCTTGAACCAGAACTACTGTGTTTTAGATGTATCATGCCTTCCTTTAAAGTATTTTAATTTAGTTTTTTCCATTAACAGTCATCTCATCACGTCGGAGTAAACATCCAGACATCGTTCATGTTCCTCACCATTGGAATCGTGCCTATACTCGTCTCCACCGTTGCCTTCTTGCCCAAGACCAGAATTCCCTGGCCACTTCCGCTTGACTACCAAAAGCGTCGCAACCAGTCTCTAGATGAAAGCTTGCTCCGGAAACAGAGGGCGTGGCAAAGACGCATGTCAGGTAATGGTGGCCTTTTTAATCAGCAGCAGATATTATTTGAACGCCAACATCGTCTGTCTATTATAAATACATTTTTTTTTTTAATCTCCTTCATTGTCCCGCTGCCGTGGGCAGATATTTCCGACTAACTCGATGATGTCAGAATCCAGACGTTCTTGAAGCTTTATATATCTGCGTGGTCCTTAACCATATGTCTGACGCAATATAACAGTAAATAAAATGTGTGGAGTGCGTCGTTTAATAGAATATTTCCTTCCTTCTTGAACCTTTGTTGATGTAAACACGTGTAAAATGGTGGATTTCAAGACTTGAATATATATATAATATATATATGTAATGTCTGTTAATCTGTTACAGTGTGTAAAATACCCTTAATCAACTTCTATGTTTATTCCATGCCATCATTAAACATTGGTATAGCCAGGATTTCATTTTGATGGGGGGGGGGGGGGGGGGGGGGTGCACTTTACATTGAAGGGGATGAGCACCCACACTGTCTATGAATTGTATTATAATATATAAAAAAATATAAAAGGTGTTGGCAATCAAGAAGTGTGCTTGGGGGCATAGTGACTACGTCAGTGTTATCGGACGCTGTGGCTTAAAAGTGATTCATGTCCAGGAGAGCGATTCGCTCGCTAGACTGGTCTTTGCGCCTAACGTTAAATTAATGTGACAGGATAGAACACGATGGTACCAGTCAAGTTGTTTTTCTTTCCTGAACACCCCACTGAGTCCGCACCCAAAGAGATGCGACAAGGTCGTGGCTAGACAGGACACGTCGCCTTCTTCCCCAATAGCAGCTGCTGTACGTGACTTCCTTCAGAAATAATCGCCTATAAAGAGTACCAATAACGACAACATATAAAACACCTGCATCTTTAGAACTGTTGAGTAATTACACATAATTTGAGTCTGGGTCCTCCGTAATGCTAATAACCTCCGTCGTCTGCCTAATTACAGAGGTCGGAAATGTCCGGTGCCGGAAGACCGTTCCCGAGTTCTCGCCGGCGGTCATCGAGTCGATGTACGTGTGGTCCGTCGTCTGGTACTCCGTGCAGTACCTTCAGACCGCCATCTTCGAAACGAGGCTCATTGGACTCACGGAGCAGTACCCGCAAGACAATATAGGTATCACAAACAAAGATGTATAGATATGCATGCAATAGGTTAGTTATCTGTTACATTATATTCGGTGGTGTGGTTAAGCCTTCGGACATAAGGCTGGTTAGTACTGGGTTCACAGCCCGGTACCGGCTTACACCCAGAGCGAGTTTTAACGGCTCAATGGGTAGGTGTAAGACCACTACACCCTCTTCTCTCTCACCAACAACTAACCCACTGTCCTCGACAGACAGTTCAGATAGCTGAGGTGTGTGCCCAGGACAGCGTGCTTGAACCTTAATTGGATATAAGTACGAAATTAAGTTGAAATGAAATTTAAAAAGGGGACGGGAGGCAATTTCCCATGAGAAAAATACAAAAAGTGTCCCGTATATTATTGTCTCCAATCTTCTTTTTTCTGCACCCTAGTTATTATAGGTCAGGTACGGCCTAGCTCCACTGTGCTCTATCCCTGGCTGTTAATATCCGGAGTGAGGGCTGTACGGCCTAGCTCCACTGTGCTCTATCCCTGGCTGTTAATATGCTGAGTCAGGGCTGTACGGCCTAGCTCCACTGTGCTCTATCCCTGGCTGTTAATATGCTGAGTCAGGGCTGTACGGTTATATGCTGTGTGTCTGGGGCTGAGGTCCGGGCTGTACGGCCTAGCTCCACTGTGCTCTATCCCTGGCTGTTAATATGCTGAGTCAGGGCTGTACGGCCTAGCTCCACTGTGCTCTATCCCTGTTTGTTTATATGTTGAGTCAGGGCTAGAGATTACTCTATACAGATCGTCAACTGTCACCAAATCTACTATACTGGCAGCCACTAAATTTCACAAAACATCGTAACGTTTACGGGTCCTGTGACTAGCAGTTATACCGGTCGTACGTAATAATATCGCAACTAATTTTACATGTCATGATTTTTGACTTCATATTATTTCACACAAAAATCACACCATTTATAGAAGACAGGGAGAATTTTTAAGGCAACTGAAAATGAAAATATGTATGTGTACTTTCAAATGTATTTATTGTTTACTATAATAGTACTAAGAATGTATAGTTGGTTTTAGTCGCAAAATTTATGTTTTACATGCAAAAGTAGGCTAACGGTGTTTTTTGGGAAATTGGGCCCTGTACCTTTAGTTTCATCCGTTTGAAGTTTATTCATAACATTAAACTACCATGTTAGTGAATAGTACATAAGGTACAAGAAGTAACACAACATCCATATATCCGAAACCAGACTGGATGTGTTTCGGATTAGGTCAGGTTTCTTTTTCTAGTCGGAAACATGTAAGTTTAATGTGAACTCCGGTATGATCAAACTAAAGATATGCAACATCAGATTTTTTTAACTGTGATATTTTAATGAAGTCCGTTATGATCCAACAAAAGGTATGCAACATCAGATTTTTTTAACTGTGATATTTTAATGAAGTCCGGTATGATCAAACTAAAGGTATGCAACATCAGATTTTTGTTATTAAACTGTGTATTTTAGTGAACTCCAGAATAATGAAACAAAAGGTATTGAACGTCAGATTTTTTTTAAACTGTGTATTTTAGTAAACTCCGGATTAATCAAACAAAAGGTATGCAACATCAGATTTTTTTAACTGTGTATTTTAGTGAACTCCTGAATAATCAAACCAAAGGTATTGAACATCAGATATTTTTTAACTGTGTATTTTAGTGAACTCCAGAATCATCAAACCTACGGCATGCAACATCAGATATTTTTTAACTGTGTATTTTAGGGAACTCCAGAATCATCAAACCTAACGTATGCAACATCAGATATTTTTTAACTGTGTATTTTAGTGAACTCCAGAATCATCAAACCTAACGTATGCAACATCAGCTATTTTTTAACTGTGTATTTTAGTGAACTCCAGAATCATCAAACCTAACGTATGCAACATCAGCTATTTTTTAACTGTGTATTTTATGGAACTCCTGAATAATCAAATCTACGGTATGCAACATCAGATATGTTTTAACTGTGTATTTTAGTGAACTCCAGAATCATCAAACCTAACGTATGCAACATCAGATATTTTTTAACTGTGTATTTTAGTGAACTCCAGAATCATCAAACCTAAGGTATGCAACATCAGATATTGTTTTTTAAAACTGTATATTTTAGATACAGTCCTTTATCGACTCTTTAGTCGTTTGAAATTTTAAAATTGACCGTTTTAACACTCTGGCTTTGTAGGCCTCTGAAAACTGCGAGAGCGATAGTTTCGTTCGCGCGTCACTCGCGTAAGTATAGTTTTGCGTAACCCATTTTGCGTTCGCGCTTTTAATTCATGACATCATTTACATGATCATAATAGGTTGTGTAAAAAGAAATAGGTCACCTGAATTTTTATTTTGCGTAACCTATAAATTCCTAAATTATTGACCCAATCTATAAACAGGACAGGGTTAGAATATACTTTAGTTTGTTTGTTTTGTTTAACGACACCACTAGAGCACATTGATATATTAATCATGGGTTATTGGATGTCAAACATTTGGTAATTCTGACTCGTAGTCAACAGAGGAAACCCGCTACATTTTCTTAATGCAGCAAGGGATCTATTATATGCACCTTCCCACAGACAGGAAAGCAAATACCACGGCATTTGACTAGTTGTGGTGCACTGGATGGAACGAGAGAAAAAAACCAATCAGTTGAACGGATCCACAGAGGTGGTTCGATCCTACGACGCAAGCACATCGAGCGAGCGCTCAACTGTTTGAACTAAATCCTCTCCCTGGGTTAGAAGATACGGTCCTTGGTCCAGATTTATAATACCTACACGCGCATGTGCGTAGGCTACACACTCGGCTCACACATATACATACACACGTACATACACTCATACATACATACCATCATACCTGAATGAGACATCCACCAGTACTAAACATTTACCCCCCCCCCCCAACCACCAAAAAAAAAAAAAAAAATAGAATGACGAAAAAGAAATCAGATATGAAAAATATTGTTTAAAAGACCTATAAAGTTTGTTTTGTTTAACGACACCACTAAAGCACATTGATTTATTAATCATCGGTTATTGGATGTCAAACATATGATAATTTTGACACAGTCATAGAGAGGAAACCCACTACATTTATTTTGCATTAGTAGCAAGGGATCTTTTATATGCACCAATCCCACAGACAGGATAGCACATACCACGGCATTTGATAAACCAGTCGCGCTACACTGCCTGGAACGAGAAACAGCCCAATGGGCTCACCGACGGGGATCGATCCTAGACCGACCGCGCATCAGGCGTGCGCTTGTCCACTGTGGCCTACGTCCAGCCCCCCCCCCCCCCCCCCCCCCCCCCCCCCCCCCCCCCCCCGATCTATAAAAGTCGCAATTACGATACAGGAAGATGTACCCGTATTACTTGCTTGCTGTTTCACAGATATCATGTAACGAAAAGGTGGTTAATTAAATTCCGACAGCTGTTGCTGGATGGCATAAGTCACAGCCAGCTATTAGTATTTTTTCTTATTTTAAATGAGGATAACTGCATCCAATCATGTTACTACACGATTGGGAACGAATGTGTCGCGCTGTCTGTCTTAATACTCATAATGGGTGTGATTGGATAACAAGTAAAGTGCGCAGTAGTTCTGGATCTGTCGGTGTTTTGCAAGCATGAGAGATCCCCTAAATCACCAGTCATATACTGTTAACATTTTCTAATACATTAATATGCGCAGAACATCCACTCACATATATAGTCAACATACATATATATATATATATATATATATATATATATATATATATATATATATATATATATATATATATATATATATATATATATAAACAGAATAGGCCTGACATATAATCTAACTGCAACAAAATGGGGGCGTCACGTCGCTTTTAAAAAATGTAACATTCATTTCATTTCAAGTTATTTTCGTGTTTATATCCAATTAAGGTTCAAGCACGCTGTCCTGGGCACACAGCTAGCTGGGCTGTTTGGTCTTACACCTACCCATTGAGTCGTAAAAACTCGGTCTGGGTGGGAGCCGGTGCCGGGCTGCAAACCCAGTACCTACCAGCCTTAGGTCCGATGGCTTAACCACGACACCACCGAGGCCGGTAGAGAGTTCCATCATCTTGCACTTTTTACTGCACCTATATTGGTTTGAACTTTCAATTTATGTTGCACAGAAGAAGAAGTTTGTTTTGTTTAATGACACCACTAGAGCACATTGATTTGTTAATCATCTGCTATTGAATGTCAAACATATAGTTATTTTGACACAGTCATAGAGAGGAAAGTCACAACATTTCTTCCATTAATAGCAGGGAATCTTTTATATGCACCTTCCCACAGACAGGATAGCACATACCACGATCTTTGATATACCAGACGTGGTGTACCGGCTGAGACGAGAAATAGGCCAATGGGCCCAACGACGGGGATCGATCCTAGATCGACCGCGCATCAGGCGTGCGGTTTACCACTGGGCTACATCCCGCTCCATGTTGCCTAATTAACAGAGGATTAGACAACTGTAGTCCGAATGAGAAATCGGTAGCCAAAACACCCCGGGCTATCGTAGAGGTCGAGCCCTGGCAGCAACCGTACACTAAATAAATGTACTTGTGTTTCAGGATGTGTTCTCTTTCCAGGCCCAGAGGAACCGGGGTTCCGGGGTGGGGATGGAGGGTGGGATGGGATGGGAGGCATATATGTAGATTAGTCTGGTAAGTGCAGTCTTCCTTTTACACCTTTAATTAACTTTGTAATGAACTAGCTATAATATATGCTTTACGACTGCATACCGTGATGAGTAGTCAACATGTTTATCCCGTGAAGCACCAAAAAACTCCTATCATGTGGGTATTACAAGGTCTTAAATCAGTACGTGCAGATCTCTTCAAATGGATCTTGTGCGGGTTTGTCAGAGAAGAGAATTAACAGTATATTGCGTGACAAGCTAAATGAACAGGCCCGAGGTGGCTGGACATCGGATTTCGATTTGCATGTCAGACAAACAGACAGACAGACAAATTGTTTATTAAAGTCTCACCTCAGTTAGAACATCACTAAACACAATAAAATCCAAAATAACACTGAGCCACTCCATATGGAGTTATGAGAGACTATAAAATATTAATAATCGACACATAAAATACATAAATATTACATTAAAACACTTTTAAAACATTTAACATGAAATCAAATATATAAAAGATATATCTAACTAAAACTCCAAAATGCAGTTAATAATACAGTATCACTTAACTTATATATATATAACAATTCAGTTAAGGTATAAAACACCATGACGCTTTTCTAAAATTAGTGTGCGGGTCTTGGCACTTAATCTGTAGAAAGTATGACTGGATAAGATATATATATATATATATATATATATATATATATATATATATATATATATATATATATATACATATATATATATATATACATGTATATATATATATATATATATATATATATATATATATATAGATAGGAGAGAGAGAGAGAGAGAGAGAGAGAGAGAGAGAGAGAGAGAGAGAGAGAGAGAGAGAGAGAGAGAGAGAGATATGACATTTGTTTATAAAGTTTATAGCAGTTATAAAACAATCCCATAATTCTATACATTTAATAAATAATTCTATACATTTAATTAATAAATAAAATCTCCCTCAAATCTTTATACATGGGGCAATGAAGTAGGACATGCTGTTCATCTTCTACACAGATGAGACGGTTAAAACAAACTATCTCAAGCTCTGTCATCAACTGGGGTGTTTCTCTTATTGTAACGACTGGTTTCCATCCAAATGAGGGGCGGGACGTAGCTCAGTGGTACAGCGCTCGGCTGATGCGCGATCGATCTAGGATCGATTCCCATCGGTGGGATCATGGGGCCATTTCTCGTTCCATCCAGTAGTCCACAACTGGTATAACAAAGGCCGTGGTATGTACTATCATGTCTGTTGGATGGTGCATATAAAAGATCCTTAGCCCATGGAGTGGCGACAGCAGGTTTCCTCTCTCAATATCTGTGTGATCCTTAACCATATGTCCGACGCCATATAACCGTAAATAAAATGTGTTGAGTCCGTCGTTAAATAAAACATTGAATGTATTAATTTTAATTTTCAGTAATGTTAGTAGCCAATCAGCAGATTTACTCTCCATTTACAATTTATTTCTGTATAATACATATTATATATGCTTATATTTTTTATTCATGATAAACTGAAGCAGAAGGTATATTACTGGCGTCGTCATCAATATGGGTCAATTTTATACATTATTAAAAAAGAAATTGTAATTCGAAACCTATTTGTCAAGATAACTAAATTGCATACGTCAAATTTAAGATTACTTTTCGAAACTTGTAGATGGTGTAATATTCCTAGAGATATGAATACCATTATTTATTCAGTTGTAAAAATCATAATATTGAAAACATATATGCAAAACAATATTATAGAACTAATCCTGGCATTTTTAAAATGAAAGGTATGCTGTCTTTATGTAATGCGCCATTACTGAAAAAAAAAACTTAGCTATATATACTTACGGAAAAAAGTTCCTGTGCATCATTAAAATTTCAGTAAAAATTACATTTTTAACATTTACAAATATTGTGTTTAACATAGATGTATTTATCTATTAAAAGTACAGTGATTCTCTCCTGTCTTCTGGATCTGAAGTACGGTCTACACAGTGCTTGGTGCGCCGTCGGTGACGGTGTAACAGAACAACGTATTGATGTACGGTCATGGTCGTACTTTGTGATCACCTAATCGGTTGCGTACAGTTCTTCCACTGATTGGCTTTAACTCAGGAGTGTATTGGGTTGCTAAATGATTTCATATGTGTACCCGCTTGATACGGACGATTTGTTAATGTGACGTTAGGTGTCGACTTCCTAAACATGGAAGATCCCCAGTATCCCTAAACTGTCGAAAACATCTCTGCAGACACTGCATAGTGTTCCGATGAATACAAATGAACACCAAAATGACTAGCAACAACGTTTGTGCCATTATAACCTCAATCATACCCATCGTTCGAGGAAGTTCATTTTCTTGGAGGCGTGACATCACATTGACGACGATCAGATACCAACAAAAGTATTTTTCTGAGAGATGAGAATCCATACAATAGTTTTAGAGACCAATGATAAAAAAAAATGACGTCAAAGCGGAGTACGTGACCAAGAATGCTAGTAATGGCATATGTGATCATAAATCATGAATAGCTCGTGCAATTAACAAGACACCGCTGAAATATCGAAGAGAGTGGTTACACGTTCACTTACTGAAATTTCTATGACCAGATTGTAAATTATATTCTATATGCAATTATATGGTGCACAGGAACTTTTTTCCGCTAGTATTTTTTTATTGCGTTCTATGTTAACTACAGATACTTCTATATTGGTGCCTGTTCTTGTCATGTATGTCCTCTTTTTACACATTATACCGCTGGAATATCGCATGGAGTGGTTACGCGTTCGTTTACTGAAATTTGTATGACCAGATTTTAAGTATATTATATAGATATAGATATAGATACTTCTATATTGATGCCTGTTCTTGTCATGTATGTCCTCTTTTTACACATTATACCGCTGGAATATCGCATGGAGTGGTTACGCGTTCGTTTACTGAAATTTGTATGACCAGATTTTAAGTATATTATATAGATATAGATATAGATACTTCTATATTGATGCCTGTTCTTGTCATGTATGTCCTCTTTTTACACATTATACCGCTGGAATATCGCATGGAGTGGTTACGCGTTCGTTTATTGAAATTTGTATGACCAGATTTTAAGTATATTATATAGATATAGATATAGATACTTCTATATCGATGCCTGTTCTTGTCATGTATGTCCTCTTGTTACGCATTGTAATGTGTCCGAGTGTTGTTTAATCTTGATATATTGAAATATTAATTTCAGATTACGAGAAGCTGTATGGGTTTATTCAGATGCTCAGCGTGCTCGTGTCTCCACTTGCCGGACTCATGATTGACAGGCATCGCAAACGAGACATTGGTCAGTGTAATGCAGGAATCGTTTAAATATACTTATTCAGGGCTCTTCTAGAAACATCGTCTTACCTTTGTGCGCCATTCTTCAATACCCTCTTGCTAGAGTCGCTAATCTAGGTCAAATATGAATGTATTATTCTCCATTTTAACACTCGGAAGCGAAGCGCTATTCCACCGTTTCAGGGCAACGCCTTTCTACAATTTTCAAAAAAATCTGGAATTTTCATCCGGTATCTGGAATTCTGTAATTGATAATAAATTAAAAATAAAAATATCAGAATATTCCGGAAATGCTTTTTCCATTAGGTTGATCACCCTGCTGTTTGGTGTTGCACAGTATTACAAATATGACAAAACGAAAATGTACTTCTATTTTTATGAAAGTAGCCGACAGTAACCACTGATAGCGATATCACATGAGTAGAATGTTTAGAACTGTAATTGTGTTCCTATTTACCTATATATACTTTTTATTAGCCGTAAACTTACAGTTCATAGGTATTACACACATTAAAATATAATGCATATATCATTAAAAGGGGAAAACAATTTACATTGTATGGAAAGTAATGAAAATATTGAATATAAAATGTAATAATAATTATCAATATAATAAAGAGTGTATTATAATAAATAGAATGTATATACTCCACTTACATATTATCGTGTCTCTGCGTGGTTGCCCCTAGTAGATAGTTACACTGTGTTATTAGCTGCTTTACATTATCAATGGACAATAGCTGTATTAATTTTAAAAACGATGGTCTGGTGTAATAATATGGTTTTATATACCCGCATCTGATAATATTGAATATGAAGATGTTGCAAATGATGAGGTGAGATTGTAGGTTTAATTCTACTTTTGTTCAATACAGGTGTGACAAAAGAAACACAGCTGATGTTAAATATTTTACCTGTGATGTTTACTACGTCAGTACTTTCTGTGTCGGAGCTGGTCACGTCGATGGTGCCTGCCTGGGAAGCACGAATAGCATCATTTGTCATCAACGTCATTCACCGCGTATTTCTCATGACATCACTGTGTACGTTTATCATGCATGCGTAAGTATTTATAAATAATTATCACCTTATAAGCAGACTGTATTGGATATTTCTAATGGGTCTATCGCACAGGCACTTGCATGAAATAATTTAAAACAAATACGACATAAATGTGTCTGTTCGTGTGCGTGTTTGAAAATAATCGGTGTAGAAAATGTATCAAATACATGTTATATTAATCCCCCACCCACCATCATCCATGTTACGGCAATATTCAGCGGCGGATCCAGAAAATCCATTTAGGTGGCCCCAATGACATGAGATGGAATGCCAAGGGAACTTTGGGGGAGGTTTGGAGGGGGTGAAAATTAATATATAATAAAATTATAACTGTCGCAAAATTTGGGGGGGGGGGGCGGGCCCCTGGGGGCCCCTAGATCCGCCTCTTATATTGCTTAGTTTATATTAATTTAAAACCAATCTGATTGGGTCTTCAATGACACCCAATAGCCGATGTATTTCTTGCGCTGGGGTGTCGTTAAAGAACCATTCATTCATTCATTTATTCAGAAGGAAAACAACCCAGGTACCTATAGTCCGTACCATCATTCTATAAACATGGGTTTTTTTGTGAATAATTTCAGTTTGGTTTGACGTAGGAAAAAAAGCAACAGTGTTTTGGAAATAACAAAAATATACTATGTTTGTATGCAATTTACAAATCAACTGGCTCAGACATACATAACTTGTAGTAAATTCCATAGTATGAAAAAGAAAAGAAAAAAGCGTTTCCCGTGGGACGAACTATAAGTAATCATGACCTTCAGCTTCGATTGTATAAGCAAAATAGCGTCGGAATCTTTGGCAAATGTCTCTGACGGGTGAAAATCGATCATATAGCACAGGTGTACCATAAAAAAGATATCGAACGTTGTAAAATTATATGTTTAGAAACAATTAAACTGAAGTTCTGAGTGAAGCGGCAGAACATTTTCAGGGACGCATCTGAACGCAAATAAACTTATAGTCCGTTCCATCCTCTTACAAAAATGTTGTAGTAAATTTCATAGTATGAAAAAAGGCGTTTCCTGTGGAACGGACTATAGTGCAGCCGACTTTAATACAACTCGAAACTACGTTTACTCATTTTCAAACGTGGCTCTCGTGAATGGTCGGTTTAGGATCGATCCCCGTCAGTGGGCCCATTAGGCTATTTCTCGTCTCAGCCAGTGCGCCACTACTGGTGTATCAAAGGCCCTAGTATGTGCTGTTACCTGTGGGATGGTGTATATAAAATATCCCTTGCTACTAATGAAAACAGGGGCGTGGCGGGGGGTCTGGGGGTGCCCTCCCCCCGAAAATTTTGAAACATTGACCCCTTCTAGGGCTATTCTGAGGTGTTTTCTGCTGGCTAGCCGAGCTGCTTTCTGACCACATTTTTTTGGAAAGAAATTACATTAAAAATGGAGAAAAAAAATCCCCCCCCCTCTGCGCACGCGCCTGGAAAAAGAAAATGTAGCGGTTCGATGTGACAATAGTAATTATTCTCATGTAATTGCATTTCGTTTCAGTCATTTCCCACAACAGCATTTTGGCAAATTCTTTGGACTGACGCTCGCCATGGCTGCAGTAGCTGGAGCCTTTCAGTTTCCAATGAAGACATTTCTGATTGAGAAATACGAAAGTACAATGCAGGTAAATTATCCTATTAGATGGTAGTTATAATATTTTCAAAATATATGAAGGTCATGCCAAATCATAATATAATCATAATGTGTTTGTGATCGTCCTAATATATATGTGTAAAATATGTACCTTTCGTTTTGTATATTTCCCAATAAAGGTCGTTTTTAAAACGGAAAAGAAAATCTATATTTCCATTATTATTACATGTATTATTTACATCTATATAATTTGACACGTTGAACCCTGTGTGAAATTTACCATGTTGTTCAATATGTGTTTATTAATGTCCATATTTGACATTTATTAACGTTTTTAACAAATCGTCCAATAAATATAAGAAAACCATTAGCACCCCTTAAATAAAAAATTTGACATTAAAATAATATTTTTAAAAATCCATCTTCCCCCTCCCCCGAAAACCCTCAAAACAAAAACAAAAAACCACCCCAAATATAAAATAAAAGGGATTGTGGTTGTGAAAAATTAATCAGAGCATGGTATAGAGAGCGCTTCTTGAGCTAGACGAAACAGGCGATTTTTTTTTTTTAAAGGGAGGGGGTGTAGCTTTAGTGACATATTGTGATACTATTACTCCTGTTCTTCGTTTACCCACAGATAAACATCTTACTGCTGTGTTTGTCTCTGGTTGTGATTGGTCACCCGATAAATGTCTGGAACCACTGTAAGCGACGACTCATCCACAACAACCTGACGCAAGAAGACCACAAGGCAGCGTTGGAAACGAGCCACCCACAACTTACCCAGTACCAAGATTACGACGAGTCCAAGTTCCCCAACCTGAACGGAGGTCTGCTGGAGCTGGAACTGGTGGAGAGACCGCCAGTCATCGAGACCAATCTCGACGATTTTTCCGGAAATGGCGACATAACTATTGTAGTCCCGCAGATAAAATTTAACGAGAAATCCGTGACTCACACCTAACATTTGATTTTTTCAATGATACTACGAGGTTTAGCAGAACATGGCTTAATTACATACCGATGTTCAAAGAATGTTTACCATTTTGAACAGTTCGCCAAATACTGATCAAAAATAACATCACAACTGATATTCCAAAAATCTATCATTTCATCTGACAATTTTGAAAACAAGATCAGTGAAGTCACAATACGCTATATATTTCAGATGTTTTGTTGTTGTTGATGACAAGGGAAGAAAATAGTGTAAGAGAAATGGTTGGCATGCCCTGCATTAGGATGGATGGATGGAACAGAAAGAAGGGGAGGACATTCATGTGCACACAGGAGTTATCTCAAGGGGCAGAAAAACCTTTCTTGTTAAACTAATGTATCTAACTGTTTTTAACAGCTGAGCAATGGTAGTTACTGTGCTGAACATGATGTACACCAAAATAAAATACAATTTCTTGTCCAATAATCAACATCTGTGTGTGACGTGTTAGACAGAACGATATGTATATAAAAACACACACAAACACACACACACACACACACACACACACACACATATATATATATATATATATATATATATATATATATATATATATATATATGTATATATATAAGTTGGCGCCTTTCCGTAAAAAACGTATTTGTTTTGACTATATATATATATATATATATTATATATATATATATATATATATATATATATATATATATATATATATATAGTGTTCTAAATTACCAAATGTTTGACATCCAATAGCCGATGATTAATAAATTAATGTGTTCCAGTGGTGTCGTTAAACTAAACAACTATGGTATTCTAACAACCAGAATGTAATTGAAAGAAATGTGTAGCGGATGTCTGTATTGGCAGTCATGGGCAATCTAAACACGCTGAATTGGAGATTCAAACTGATCACGTGTGAAAGGACCGTATAGTAGACTGATCTCGCCAGTCATGTTAAACAGTCAGAATCAACAGTCAGTGGACGTGAATTTAGTATTGATAAATATTATTCAACTTTGATGTGGCGATTGACACCAGATGCGTGTTCCGGAGGGTGAGTGACCGAGTTCGCTCGCTAGACTGGTTTTTGCACCTAACGTAAGAGGAATGTCTGATGATAGAAGACGATGGTGTCAGTTAAATTGGTCACGAGTGCTTGGTCATCTGTACACACGACAGATCTGTGGAGACAGTCATGATTCTAGTTACATCAGCCCAAATTCAGTCAGCAAACGTTTCGCTAACGTTCGCGAACTATTTGATTGGTTTCCGACGTGGCCATTAGATTTACCGTGAAGCGCACAAACCAGTCTAGTGGACGTTTTTCTGCTCGGGCTGGCTGAACGTAGCCCAGATTGGAAGTGAAAGGCGCTTGATTTATATTAGACGACGTGGAAACTTAATCTCCTGTTAAAGCTGGCTGTTTGGACAGCAGATTTATAGATCGTACGGGAATAACAACTAGATTTACAAGTAATCGTTTGGCAAGATTTATAAATGTGAAAATAAAAACAACGTGTTTACACCAGAACGTGTACAAACAAGAGCTTCGTTTATATGTGATTACATTATTTTTGTGTGATATATTTAAAATGTCCCAGTTGACACCCAATGATGTACTTGATAAAATATATAACACATTTACCCAGACACAAATTGTTCCATAACTGTCTCATTGATGAAACATCCATAAAAGAGCAGACTTATGGCTAATCAAATAGGTGAGCTGCCATATCCCCAAACACCGTTAAAAATATATAACATGGTTAGTATTACAAACGGGCTGTAAAATCGGTTTTCGTAAAGTCTGCAATGGAAGTAGTCGTCGCAGACAGACGCAGACGTCCTGCGACAGTTCTGCAAAGTTTAATAGCATTTAAAGGGACTGTCTATTTTTCAGCCATTATAAAAGGACCTTTTCGGTGACTAAAATTAAATATTAATATACTATGCATATTTTGGAAAATTAAAATCTGGTTTGGTCTACTACAAAAGTAGTAGTATGACAACGAATACCTTGTTTATTTAGACATTGATATTCTAAACAGAAAATATCTGTAATATGTAATTTTAGTTATCAAAGAGGATATGTTATTGTAAAAATGTTACAAGAAAAAAAGAAAAAAAAGTGTTTTATTTAACGACGCACTCAACACATTTTATTTACGGTTATATGGCGTCAGACATATGGTTAAGGACCACACAGATTTTGAGAGGAAACCCGCTGTCGCCATTACATGGGCTACTCTTCCGATTAGCAGCAAGGGATCTTTTATTTGCACTTCCCACAGGCAGGATAGCACAAACCATGGCCTTTGTTGAACCAGTTATAGATCACTGGTCGGTGCAAGTGGTTTACACCTACCCATTGAGCCTTGCGGAGCACTCACTCAGGGTTTGGAGTCGGTATCTGGATTAAAAATCGCATGCCTCGACTGGGATCCGAACCCAGTACCTACCAGCATGTAGACCGATGGCCTGCCACGACGCCACCGAGGCCGGTCAAAAATGTTACAATGACAGAAAACTCAGGACTGACCCTTTAAGTTCCCTGATTCGACACGGGTGTATCTACGCAGTCAAATAAAAAGTATGAAAGACAAGCCAAAAAGTGAACTCGGCGTGGGTCCCCGTTTTCTTGTGTTCGGTCACTGACGCGTTGTGGGTGCGGTGACGTCGTCCAGTGGTAAAGTGCTCGCTTGATGCGCGATCGGTTTGGGCTATTTCTCGTTCCAGCCAGTGCACCACGACTGGTATATCAAAGGCCGTGGTATGTGTTATCATGTCTGTGGGATGGTGCATATAAAAGATCCCTTGTTATTAATGTAAAAAGGTAACAATTTTCCCCTCTCAGGTTATATATGTCAGAATTGCCAAATGTTTGACATCCAATAGCCGATGATTAATAATCAGTGTGCTCTAGTAGTGTCGTTAATCAAAATAAACTTTAACTGACGCGTTGTGAGCACAGTTCGTTTCTACAAATTATTGCGGTAACACTCAATGCTGATCGGAATACACGTCCTCGGAGTATTCCATTTGAAAAATGAGGCATGCAGACATGAAACAAGTATCCCCATGACTATTACGGCTGCTTTTTCCACTAAAGGGCGCATTTTTCATAATTTTAAATTAAAATAACCAATCTAAAGGGTATAGGTTTAATGTGATTATCCCTGTGTTAATAAACTCATAACATTCAGTAACTGAAGAATAACAAACTTACTTTTAACTAATTTACCACCAGAGGTAGAAAATAAACCGGAAGTTACTAGATTGTAGCATTACAAACTTTTGTAAACATCTGCATATTAAAACACGGGATACGTTTCATTTAGTCCATATTTCTTCTTTGTCAAGTAATATTCCCCCAAGGGAGATAATTCCTGACTGTGAAGTCATTGTAATATGGTTCTTGCTAATAAAACAGAATTATCTTTTTGATTTCATTTTGTTTAGACTATGAGATTGAGTATATCCAATGTATTTCTGGTCGGCCTATGCTTACGCTGGATTTTTACCCCCTATAAATTATAATAGATCTATTTCACATTCCGCATGCGCGAATTTCGTAACAAGTCGTACACTAACGGCGAACTTACGTACGGTTACGTAACAAAACTCATTGAGAGACATTGGCAGATTTTATACTGCAGCACTTTTTTGGAGTATACTGTCATTGTTCGATTATTAACTATATTAACAGTAGAGGATCAGAAAATTATAATACTAATATAGGTGCTACACATGAATTAAAAGGTAAAATTAAGTTTTGGCTATTACAAACAGGACGAATAGAAACAAATTTGATATATGGATATTTATATTCTACGCAAGAAAAAATGTAATTACAGATACAAGGGCAAAGCTGTGAACACCACCTTTCGTGGTGTATTGTTAATTCTTAAATACTGATTGGTCAACGCCCCTTTTGTGGTATATTGTTGATTCTTAAATACTGATTGGTGAACGCCCCTTTCGTGGTGTATTGTTGATTCTTAAATACTGATTGGTGAACGCCCCTTTCGTGGTGTATTGTTAATTCTTAAATACTGACTGGTGAACGCCCCTTTCGGGGTGTATTGTTAATTCTTAAATACTGACTTGTGAACGCCCCTTTCGTGGTGTATTGTTAATTCTTAATACTTACTGGTGAACGCCCCTTTCGTGGTGTATTGTTAATTCCTAAATACTGATTGGTGAACGCCCCTTTCGTGGTGTATTGTTAATTCTTAAATACTGATTGGTGAACGCCCCTTTCGTGGTGTATTGTTAATTCTTAAATACTGATTGGTGAACGCCCCTTTCGTGGTGTATTGTTAATTCTTAAATACTGACTGGTGAACGCCCCTTTCGGGGTGTATTGTTAATTCTTAAATACTGACTTGTGAACGCCTCTTTCGTGGTGTATTGTTAATTCTTAATACTTACTGGTGAACGCCCCTTTCGTGGTGTATTGTTAATTCCTAAATACTGATTGGTGAACGCCCCTTTCGTGGTGTATTGTTAATTCTTAAATACTGATTGGTGAACGCCCCTTTCGTGGTGTATTGTTAATTCTTAAATACTGATTGGTGAACGCCCCTTTCGTGGTGTATTGTTAATTCTTAAATACTGATTGGTGAACGCCCTTTCGTGGTGTATTGTTAATTCCTAAATACTGACAGGTGAACGCCCCTTTCGTGGTGTATTGTTAATTCCTAATTACTGACTGGTGAACGCCCCTTTCGTGGTATATTGTTAATTCTTAAATACTGACTGGTGAACGCCCCTTTCGTGGTGTATTGTTAATTCTTAAATACTGACTGGTGAACGTCTCTTTCGTGGTATATTAATTCTTAAATACTGACTGGTGAACGCCCCTTTCGTGGTATATTAATTCTTAAATACTGACTGGGGAAAAAACAAGCAGTAGTGAAACCGTAGTACGTAGATAATGTTGCTTCGTCTGTTATATCGAAACGTTCAAAATTTGTTTTGTTTAATGACACCACTGGAGCACATTGATTAATTAATCATCGGCTATTGGGTGTCAAACATTTGGTAATTCTGACTCGTAGTCATTAGAGGAAACCCGCTACATTTTTTATATGCACTTTCTCACAGACAGGAAAGTACACACCACGGCCTTGTCCAGTTGTGGTGCACTGGTTGGAACTAGAAAAAAAATCCAATCAGCTGAATGAGTGGTTCGATCCTGCGACTCAAGTGAGCACTCAACCGACTGAGCTAAATCCCGCCCCCTGGTATATCGAATACGAAACCTGACAGTAAACATCCATTAATTATTTTGTTAGAGCAGTGTTGCTTCCTTGTTAAATATTAATTTTGTCAGTAATATAAATAGTACTAATTAATTAGTATTCTGTTCTTCAGTCATTGTATAAAAATTGATTGTAATGGAAATAGCTCTGTTAATAGTACATCTGTATTCTTTTATCGCTGATGAATATTGTTTCTGTGTAATGCAGACATGCTATTTAATTAAACAGTACCTCGCTGGTTCTCTTGAGAGAAATGGTTTTATTTTGAGTAATATAGACAGTACTTAATACATAGTTGCTGTTTATATAAACAGTGTTTATATATACATGTGTGTGTGTGTGTGTGTGTGTGTGTGTGTGTGTGTGTGTGTGTGTGTGTGTGTGCCGGAAAAGGTTCCTGTGCACCAAATGATTGCATATAGAATATAATTTACTTGAAATCTAGTTATAAAAAAATCAGTAACTGAACGTGTAATCACTCCCGTCCGATATTCCAGCGGTGTCCTGTCAATTGCACGAACTATTCATACTTTGTGGATCACACGTTGCATTACTAGCATTCTTGGTCACGTGCTCCTGTTTGACGTCATTTTTCTTATCATTGGACTTTAAAACTATTGTATGGATTCTCATCACTCAGAAATTTTTTTTGTTGGTATCTGATCGTCGTCAGTGTGATGCCACGCCTCCCAGAAAATGGACTCCTTCGAACGATGAGTATAATTGAGGTTAGAACGGCACAAACGCTGTTGCTAGTAATTTTGGTATTCATTGGTGTTCATCAGAACACTATGCAATATCTGTGGAGATGTTCTCGACAGTTTAGCGGTACTAGGGATCTTCCATGTTTAGGGAGTCGACACGTGACGCCATGTCAGCAAATCGTCACTGTTAAGCGGGTGCACATATGGAATCATTTGGAAATGATACGTTTAACATCCTAATGCATCTCTAAGTTAAGGCCAGTCAGTGGAAGAACTGAACGCAACCGATTAGGTGATAACAAAGTACGACCATGACCGTACATCAGTACGTTGTTCTGTTACATCATCACCGACAGCGCACCAAACATTGTGTAGACAGTACTTCAGGTTCAGAAGGCAGGAGAGGATCACCGTACTTTTAACAGATAAATAGTACATCTATGTAAATCACAATATTTTTAAATTTTAAAAATATAAGTCCTACTGAAATTTTATTGATGCACAGGAACTTTTTTCCGTGAGTATATATATATATATATATATATATATAGATATATATATATAGATATATAGATATACCAGCAGAGAGAATTGGTTTTGAGTAATATAGACAGTACTGATTAAGTAATACGTAGCTGAGAAAGAAAGAAAACCCCTCCGATTCGGTACTATACTCATACTGTACTCTACTCGTTCAAAGCCTACTCGCCCCAGTTATTATTGTGTAGCCAACTTGCCCATTAAAAGGAAGGAAAGGAAGACGCACTCAACACATTTTATTTACGGTTATATGGCGTCGGACATATGGTTAAGGACCAGACAGATATTGAGCGAGGAAAGCCGCTGTCGCCTCTTCATGGGCTACTCTTTTCGATTAGCAGCAAGGGATCTTTTATATGCACCATCCCATAGACAGGATAGCACATACCACGGCCTTTGATGCACCAGTTGTGGAGCATTGGCTGGAACGAGAAATAGCCAAATGGGTCCACCGACGGGGATCGATCCTAGTCCGACCGCTAGCTGATTGTAACCCACCAGCAAGAAAAACAAAACACGAAAAAACAGAAAGCAAAAAACTCTGATTCGGTACTATACTCAACTCGTTCAAAGCCTACTCGCCCCAGTTATTATTGTGTAGCCAACTTACACCTTAAACGTTTACAAACTTGCCCAATGTTGATGGGTTGATGTTATACATATAATCGTATAAGGATGATTTCATTATGCACACCGGCCTTCCTGGTGTAGTAGTTAAGGTAGTGGGTTCGCATCGCGGTACCGGTCCTCACCCAGAGCGAGTTTAACTACCCATAGAGTAGGTGTACGGCAACCTCTCTCTCTCTCTCTCTCTCTCTCTCTCTCTCTCTCTCTCTCTCTCTCTCTCTCTCTCTCTCTCTCTCTCTCTCTCTCTCTCTCTCTCTCTCTCTCTCTCTCTCTCACTCACTAACTACTAGCAACTAACTCAACGTCCGTGTTTGAACTTTAATCAGATCTAATATTTAAAAACACCTAATGTCAAATGGCAGAATTCGAACATACTGCACCGATTTGCATGGCATTTGACGGGTCTTCCAGAAAAAAGTGGAAGTCCAATTAACCGTAGTTAACGAATAATGCAAATATTATAAACAAACATACATTATGCACAACCTTGTTGTAATGTTAGTAGCCCAGTAGAAATCCATAACGGTGTGCTTATCAAGCGACAACACGTGTTACAAGTCATGAAGGTGATGTTATTATTGTACAGTAGTCAATGTGTTCTAGTGGTGTCGTTAGACAAACCAAACCATAACTATAACTTTACTGTACAGTAAATCACATATATGTTAAAGCTTGTTAGAACTTTTACTTGCAGATGCTAGTATACAGACCCCCCCCCCCCCCCCCCCCCCTTTGCATTACTGTTATCTTGGAGATGTCAAGATGGTTTCCCCAATCAAAGGCCACGCAGTGACTGATAATTTTATATTAATGCAAATGTGGAAAAGTGTCATACCTAACTCATTGGCAACTCACATACTCGCTGGGTGTGATTCAATGGCGTCATTGTTTGGCACTGGAAACGGTAGAAAAATTAAAGTACCACGGTCTGGTTTTTATACCCTCGTCTAATTGGGCGATATTAGCATTCATCTGTGAGAAGTCCCACATCAAGTATAACATGTTTACTCTAGCATGCTAAGGTCATGGGTGTCAATCCGGCTTTAAAAGTGGAGGGGACGTGCTAGTGTTTGTGTTTGCGCGCACACGTGTGTGTGATAAAGGAATGTCAATGAAAATCATAAAGCTACACATTAGTGGTTAAATGTTTAATTTTTTAATTTTTTTGTTCATTTTTTGTTGTTGCTGTTGTTGTTTTTGTTGGTGGTGGTATTGTTATTGTTTTTGCTAAACGAAAAAGTGGGGGGGGGGGGGGCACCTATATAGATTGTCCCCCGGCGTTGAAAAGTGAGGGGGACACGTCCCCCCTGTCCCCCACCGATCGACGCCCATGGCTAAGGTCAGTCATAATGAGGACAATTAAGGCATTTGGCCTGGTATGCATATTCAACGATATATAATGCACATTATTGCTTAATATCAACAAGTATAATCGTATAGTTAATTAATAAAACGGTTAAATGTGATGGCTATAATATATAACGGGCGCAGCCATTTTGTACCATCCCAGTGAATACGCCCTCTGGCGAGCTGGTGGTTACGTAATACCGAACGTGACACACGTCAGGAATTAGTCTTCGAACTGAAGAAACAAAACATACCTGATTTTTGCGAATGCATCGCAATGTTTTGTTATAATAGTCATCCCAGTAAGCCAACAACAATTATATATTATTTTTCAATACAAAATAAACTACCATTGTCAAAGTGTTGAAATAACTGTATTATGGTTTTACATAAATTAATCCATGTACTGAAATAATAATCGGAGTGTTTTCTTGGTTAATTGGTCTTTTCTTTCCGTGGCCTGTACCTGTGGTTCCTGATTGGCAGTTTGTTTTGTTTAACGACACCACTAGAGCACATTGATTTATTAATCATCGGCTATTGTATATTTTTAAAAAATGTAATTCTGACAGTTTTAGAAAGGAATAGTAGCATAAAATCATTCGTATGCACCATCCCTCAGACAGGATAGCATATGCCACGGCATTTGGTATACCAGTCTAGTGCACTAGCGAAAACGAGAAATAGCCAATGAGGCCACCGACGGGGATCGATCCTACACAAATGTAGTTGGAATACTTTGCAGTCTGGTATTTATAGTGTTCTACTCATTCGATGGTGCCCAGGCTTGCTTCGATGAAAAAAGTAAAGTTTGTTTTATTTAACGACGCCGCTAGAGCACATTGATTTTTTATCTTATCATCGGCTATTGGACGTCAAACATATGGTCATTCTGACACTGTTTTTGGAGGAAACCCGCTGTCGCCACATGGGCTACTCTTTTTACGACAGGCAGCAAGAAATCTTTTAGAACCAAATCCCACAGCAATTCTAGCATCTCATAACCAATAATGGCCTTTCTTGATAATATGGATCACTGGCCCGGTGCAAAGGGTTTACACCTACCCATTGATGCGAGCACTCACTCAGGGTTGGAGTATTTATCTCGATTAACACATCCCATGCCTAGACTGGGATCCGAACCCAGTACCTACCAGCCTGTAGACCGATGGCCTGCCACGACGCCACCGAGGCCGGTGCTTCGATGAAAGAACCATGCAAACATATAGGCACATATGCACAAATGAAAATGGAGAATACTACAGGAGTGGCTGTTAGATACCTTTGATCTTATAACGAGTTGTTTTAAAACGTATCCAACGAGTGAAAGCAACGAGTTTTAAGATAAATGGTATTTAACGAACATTAAGAATGAAGGATTTTTTTTTTTTATTTAACGACGCATTCAACGCATTTTATTTACTGTTATATGGCGTCGGACATATGGTTAAGGACCACACAGATGAATATGAAGAATGCAGTATTATATTTCTTACACGTCTTCAAAGATATATTTAAACGTCTTTTCCCAAACTAAAACCTATTTACGGCACTCGCACCACAGTGAACTTATGCGCCACAGGGTACTCAGTTTCAGGTACACTTAAACGTCACAGACTATCGATTTCGACGGTGTTTCGTTGGATAGTATGGCAGTACCATCTAGGAGGAGCCAGACGTATGTCTTTAAAGTGTTATCACACATATATGTGTTATTAGTATGGGTTACCAAAATTAAACGAATGATGTTCTTACCAACGGCGGCGTAAGAAATACTAATAAATAGCAATTAAACAAACAAACAAAACTACTACTCTATGTATACAGTACTATGTAAAACAAAACAAAACACGCATAACCGATAATTTTGAGTTGTGCCCCTTTGATATCGGACTATAATACAAGTACTGTGCAACAAAATTTGGTTCACGTATAAGCTGGTTCAAATCAAAGGATCGTTGTTCAACATCTCAGCAAAATTTATATTACGTCTGTTTGGCGTGTAACATACTATGGGTTATTTTAATGCTTGGTCGAGAGAGAGTAAAAATAACCTTACTAATCAAGCAGAAATAAATATTTTATATGCACATGCCATAGGCAGGACAGTACATACCACATATTTTGATGTACCAGCTGTGGGGCACTGGTTGGGACAGACCCTTCACCAATCCATTGCTCAACCAATGAGCAGTTCATTCTACCCCAGCCTCTTAGAGGGATGTTTCATGGGGTTCTGGCGGCTAAACTCATCTGCCAGGATTTTGGTGGATTACATACTTGTAGGTGGTGAGTGAAATCTTCTATCAGTAAAATCCAAGACTATCTTAGCTAGTAAGAGGTTTGATCCATCAATAATTAGGGTGTCACGGGACCGGAACGCCCGTGCTGGGAGCCAGTTAGTTGCCCTTCTCCATATTCTGTCTTGTAGCAGCTATGGTAATCCGATTTTGTGTATTGTTATTTTGCATTTGAATGGTGTTTATTAAAAATACATGTCCACTATATACTATTCAACTTTCACTAGGAATACTTGCAAAAACATATGCCAAGTAACTTACTAAATCCCCTTCGTGCTAAGAAGCACATAAGACTGTAACCAGAGATCGCCACTGCTGCCTTTCTTTTGCCAGATTCTCCAGCAGCCCCTAGCTCAGACTGCCCTCTCGGATTTCCTTCTCTACTGTCCTCCTCCATGTTTCTTTCGGTCTTCCTCGTTTCCTTTTTCCAGGAGGGGTCCATCGGAGTGCCACTCTTGGTAGGTCTGTTTGAGGCATTCTGATAACATGGCCAATCCAGCCCCCATCTTCGGCGCTTGATCTCCGATACCAATGACGCTGTGGAGGTTTGTTTATGGAGTTCTTCAATGGTTATGATGTTGGGCCAAAAGATCTTCAGAATCCTACGAACGCACCGATTTCAAAAGACCTCCAATTTCTGACCGATGGTCTTGGTCATTTTCCAGGATTCTGCTCCATACAATAGTGCTTAAGACAGTGCTTTTAAAAAGGCGTATGCCAAGTAAAGCAACTGCAATATTACGATAAATAAAATTGTAGTCATGCAGTATTACTATGGCGATGTATGGAACAATCAGAGCGCATAGTATCAACAATCACGTGTACAAATTTAAGATGGGTGCCAGTTAAGTAGTAATAATCTGTTAAGGTTCCACACACCATTAATTACTCCATGCAGTTCAATACAATTTCTATGTCAGAATATATTCTGTGAAAAATCCATTATTGAGAGGGTCATGTGACTACTAATTTTAGAGAGTGCTCTCAACTGACAAGTACTGTGTAAAAAATCAACATGCAGACAACAAAATGTTTCAGTCAGTCACCCTCGTATCAGAGTACTGTCCCCTGTTGCGGTTATACAAGTGGCACTATACCACTTGTACGTTTGTTATCAGTTAGTACTACATATAACAAGTAACTTCAAACCAATGGGTTATTTAAATACTACAGAGGTCAACCTACGTGTAATCATCAAACAAATATTTCAACAAATATACCGGTGAGGTACATGATACGCCCATCAGTAGTTTGATGGAAAACCATATATATATTAATGAATATGTTACGGGTATGATTAAATTCTAATTATGTGAAATTTTTGCAATGGGATGAACAGTTTGTTTTGAATCAACCACCATTCCAAGTTGTTCCTGCATGTGGCCTCAGACCACAATTAATTTCGCTATATGTTTCTATATAGCCTTAGTGGCTATAACATTTTTATTAATATCAGCAGGCCCGTGAAGTTTTGTATGTACCTTTGCCTGCATGGGGGACACATACCCTGAAAAGGACCACCCCTGTTGTCCAGCTCTTTCTCCCAGCATATTGGTTTAAACAGACACACCCTCTAAACCAGGCCGGAGTACACCCATTTTACACAAAAAACACTACTTTTGCATGGGCCGGAATTACCACAAACAAGTCTTCAATGTCAACAAGTTACACATGTTTACAAACTACATGCTATCCCCTGTCACTTCAGTCAAACAGTTGCCACTTCATAGCTGTCTGCCATGAAATAATCACAGTCAAACAGCAGACTACTTGCGCGGTCAAACTTCCGGATTTTTGACAACCAAATGGGAAGATAACTGTAATCTGAGGCCTATCAGTCCATTTTTTCCCCTAAAAACTGGCCCACACTAATGCATTCCAATGATATACATATTAAAGCAATGCTCAGTAAGTATCGGTATGTCACCTTTAAACTGAGAGTATACAGAGGCTGTGTTAAAACACCTACCACAGTGCCTTGCCATGGCCAATTTTAGCAATGGAAACTTGAGGGACACCAACTTCAAAATGTAATAACTTTATCAAATTTTGGAATTTCTTCATACAATGAGCAGCTATTTTTTCTTCTACATATGTTCTATCTGCACAGTGTTGTCTTGGAAAGATTTTGAAATATTTAAAGGAAAAAAAATCAATCATTAGATTTTACTTCATTTTTAATGAAATATTAAACTTAAATTTAAATTTTTGAAAAACAAAAAAATCTAAAACTGTAAAATTTTGCATTTTAGATATGATAAGTGGAGGCTTAGTAAAGATATGGTGACTGAATTCATGATACATTATTAGAAATGTGTCAGAGGGATGGTGAAAGTCACAAAATTGGGGCCATTTGCAACAAATGTTTACACACTAATTTCAGGGAAAATTAGACATGATAGGCCTCATATTCAATTTTTACCTGCTGTATTTACTTAATCTACTTCATTTACTGCATTAGACATGTAGCCACTTTGTAAAAGGCAAAACAGTCCATATAAATGCATATTAATATGAATATGCCCTACAGATATTACTTAGGTATACACCATATTATGTTTTTTGTTGACAACTTTGAAAATGAAGATTTTGTCACAAAATGCCGATATAAATCCTACCAAGAGGTACTTGCAACATATTTTTCAGTTTCCAGTGATAACTGTTAACAAGTGTAGTCATGTGCCAGTGTCTGGGATACCTCAGTGTAGTATTTCTTGATTGGAAGGATGTTTGTAGTAATGACCACTGAATATGCATTATGGATTATTCTGCCATATGTATTACAAGCCAAATGTTAACCTTTTTGGCACATTTTCTGCAATAAACTTGACAAGTATACCAGCATCTGATTACTGAACACAATAAATACATTCAGACAGCATAGAATATTAGCCTATTAGATTTTCTAAGGATAAAAGACCATTTTTGAAAAATTACTGAAGTGTGTAATTTACATAAATGTAGGTGAAATGTATTATTAGAGTACTTAATCTTGTTAAAAACTGTATACTATTTATTTAAAGTGTTTAATTATATTTAGTAGTGATATATTCATTATATTTAGATCTTCTGTCCAATTGCAATAATTGACTCATTAAAATTCAATATGTAAAAAAAATCAAAATCTCAATATTGACTAACAAAATCCAACTTTTGCTCTTTTTTACCAAATTATTAGCTCAAAACTGTTAAAAAATATTGCAACAACCTGTAGTAACATCAGAGGTCATTTTATGCTATTTTGGAGGATATTGAAATTTAAAAGTTGAAAATTTTAATTTTAATTTTTAATAAATTCAAAAAAAATGTTTTTTAATTTAATAAAATATTTAGAAAATAAATAAATTAGTTTTCATATTCCTTGTGGTATGCACAATCAGTCTGTGTAATTTCACCTCTCTGGTTATAATACTTTCATCAGAATCAAGCATTTAACCAGTGTAATGTGTGAACTATATCAGGCCTCAGACCACAATTAATTTCGCTATATGTTTCTATATAGCCTTAGTGGCTATAACATTTTTATTAATATCAGCAGGCCCGTGAAGTTTTGTATGTACCTTTGCCTGCATGGGGGACACATACCCTGAAAAGGACAACCCCTGTTGTCCAGCTCTTTCTCCCAGCATATTGGTTTAAACAGACACACCCTCTAAACCAGGCCGGAGTGTACACCCATTTTACACAAAAAACACTACTTTTGCATGGGCCGGAATTACCACAAACAAGTCTTCAATGTCAACAAGTTACACACGTTTACAAACTACATGCTATTCCCTGTCACTTCAGTCAAACAGTTGCCACTTCATAGCTGTCTGCCATGAAATAATCACAGTCAAACAGCAGACTACTTGCGCGGTCAAACTTCCGGATTTTTGACAACCAAATGGCAAGATAACTGTACGCGACAAACCGCCATCCCATGTTGTTCCTACATGCAAGATATGGTCTGGACAAGGATTTACTGTTATGTGCAGTAGACCGTGAAACGTAGGTCACGGTGACCTATTAATAGTACGCGACAAACCGCCATCCCATGTTGTTCCTACATGCAAGATATGGTCTGGACAAGGATTTACTGTTATGTGCAGTAGACCGTAAAAAGTAAGTCATAGTGACCTAGTAATAGAACACGACACACCGCCATCACAAGTCGTTCCTACATGCGAGGTTTGATGGTCCTAAACAAAATAACTTCCAGCTGGATCGAAGTTCGAGGTGCATCCAACTTTTGATAAAGTGAACACAATAAGTTCTGTGATTGGTAATAAATGTGAGTGTGTTGGTTGTAAAAGAAATATTTCATCTGGGCAAAAAATATATGCAATTTTATTTCATCTAGTACCAGTGTCAAGTAGTCTTGTGCTTGAAACATGCATGGAATACCTGTAAAAAAAAAAAAAAAGTACTTAAATTTTGTTTGGAACTAGGGTTTTCATAGACGCTACCCGTTATCTTAGAAATGAGCAGCTTGACCCCCAATTTTTTCTGATTCACTTTAAGGGTGAGGGGTGGTAGTATTTATATCCGTGGCATTATGTCGATTGATACGCTGCAGGTAGGTGTTTCAGCCACATTACTATTGTCGTCTATGGGTTTTGATTTGGTAGTATAAACCCTGTATGCATCTGTAAGCAAGATATGGGCAGAACAAGGATTTACTGTTATGTGCAGTAGACCTTAAAAAGTAGAACACGAAATATTGCCATCCTGTTGTTCTTACGCGAGGTTTGATGATCCTGTATGCACGAGTATGCCAAATATGGTCCTGACAAGGATTTGTCGTTGTGTGCAGTGGATTGTGAAAAGTAGGTCACAGTGACCTTTTAACAATACGCGACAAACAGCTACATTTGAGGTTTGATGGCCTTGTATGCAAAATATGGTCAAGACAAGGATTTACTGTTCTGCAGTAGACCGTGCAAAGTACGTCACAGTGACCTAGTAATAGTATGCAACAAACCGCCATCCCATGTTGTTCCTACATGCGAGGTTTGATGGTCCTGTATGCATCTGTATTCAAAATATGGTCCGGACAAGAAAATGTTAACAGACGGATAACGCCATACCATAATACGACCCATCATTGATGGACGTATAAAAAAAAACATCAGAATTTTGTTGTTTTTTGTGAGGAACTATTTCCTAAACGGACTATGCTAGCGCAAGCAACAACACAACAAATGGTGGTGTGATGCCTTCAGCAGGTTTATTTTTTTTGTTTGTTTTCAATGTACTCAGTTTGTTGTAAATAGTTTTGATTTCAGGTAATCGATCTCGAGTGGGAGATTATTTTGGAAGTTATACACTATAAATAAAGATTTGCCATACAACTTCAGCGATTCGTTCGTTCCAACGTTATTTGATTGCAGCAATTTAACACCAAAAGCTACCACAGGGGGTAGATTTTAATGTGAGAAAAATAAAATTTTAAAAAGTAATTTTTATTTTTCCTCGATGATAATCAGGAAATCATTTCAGTATTCTAAAAGGTACACGTATCCCTAAATATATTTTTTGGATGAATATGGTACTTTTTTTTTTTTATACAGTTCGAGGGGCGGGACATATCCTAGTGGTAAAGCAATCGCTTCATGCGCAGTCAGTCTCAGATGATACCCGTTGGTGAGCCCATTGGGCTATTTTTCGTTCCAGCCAGTGGGGTGATGCATATAAAAAAAATCCCTTACTACTAACGGAAAAATGTAGCGGGTTTCCTCTCCAAGACTGTCGATTTATATCAAATGTTTTACATCCAAAAGCAGATTTGGTCATTTTGACTCGTCTTCTGAGGAAACCCATTACATTTTTCCATTAGTAGCAAGGGATATTTTATACGCAATTTAAAAAACAAGATGGCACATATCACAGCCTTTGTGCACTTAGGCAAGAAAATATCTACAAGTTTAATGGTGTGCTTTCCTACAATGCTCAAAATCAAGACAAATCTGATGATTTATCTGCGATAGCTCATTTCTCTAGGACAATGAAAACTAGGTATGGGTGACCTAGTAATAGCAGGTCTATTATACAGAACGTAGGTTGTGGAAATCTGGTAATGGTACACAATATACTACCATCCATAAAGTTGTACTCGCATGCAAGGTTGATGGTCCTACGTGAATATGGTGTGGGAAAGATCCTCCGACCCCGATGTGCAGTAAACCAAAATTAGATTTTAGAAATTTAATAATGGTATGCAACACACAATCACCCAGAATTGCACTTGCATGCAGTAGCTCTCAGTGGCCTAACAATGTTACACCACCAGTGATGTTGTACTTGCATGCAAGGTATGATGATCCTAAATATTGTGATAAGATAAAGGAAGAAATAAATATCTTATTTAACCACACAATCGGCACTTTTTTTTTTTTTTTTATCAAAGTTAACCAAGATAAAATGTTACACGACCCCATTCAAAGTCGTTCACGACAGATTTCTGCATGCAACGTATGGTCCGAACAAAGCCATAGCATAATAAAACCAATCAAAGATGGCATAAAAATAGCCATTACATTTAAATTTCTGGATATGCAATGTTTTTAAGATAGACATACACTAACTTACAAGGTAACAGTGCTCTTTTAACTTAACATACAAAGTTTATTACATGTATGTGTACATTTAAAATGGCAAGTACCCAGAACTGCCATTTATTTAGGTCGGAAGGAAGAAAATGTTTTATTCAATGCACTCAACACATTTTATTTATGGTTATATGGCGTCAGACATAGTTAAGAACCACACAGATATTGAGCGAGGAAACCCGCTATCGCCACTTCATGGACCGTTATGTCTGATGCAGTTAATCGGTGTGTTCAACCTAGATAATTTGTGCCATGATCTCATCCATCAACCTCTGTGGATTTAATTTTTACCTGTCCAAACTACTGCCTCATAAATTAATGCACCAAAGGCATGGTATGTACAGTCTTGTCTATGAAAAGTCCATATTACTAAATATCCCAAGCTGCAGCTCGATAGGAGCAGCATATGTGGCAGTATCAAGTTCTCTCTTCTCAGTCCAGTTTCCTTGAACCAGGGATTCACAGTAACACTTTCATTAACAACCATTTCCATGTAAGCCGTAGACAGTTTTAAACATTGTGCCTCCTTGACAAAAGTATTCAGCACACACTATGGACTACATATTATTAAGACACAGAAAATAAAAAACTACATTTATTCTCTTTTTCAAGTTGGAACTACAAAATACAATGGACATAAAAATGAAAGGTAGTAAACATAGAACGACTACTTGACAAAAATGCAATTTTTTTTTTTTTATATATAAAACATTTTTACCAATGGAAAAACGAACGGAAAAAGACTGAAGTCAGATCCACATTATTAGTAGAATAGTGCTGCTTTTGATGCATGAGTACTACAGTAGCCAATGATCTTACAAGTTTAGACATTACAAAACAACACAAATGATAGTCCTTTGTACAACTTTTTTCTAAATTTTTTTACAAATCTTCCATTGCAGACAACACTTGGGAATACAGGGGGAAAAAAAATCAAGAGAAAAAACCAACTATAACTAGAATACATGACTTGCATATTAAAACATGTTTAGTTACTATAAATAAATCAAAATAAACTTGCAATATATTAGATGAGATAAATGACTATCAAATGAATGTTGGTATCACCAGGTCAGGGTTTGCAATATTCTACCAACATCTTGCAATATCAAGAGACTCAGTTTGTAAATCAATGTTATCCCCAAGTCCACAAGCACAATATGGAAATTAGTTTGACCAATGCAGAGTTTTAAACCGAAATTTACCCATCCCAAATAACAACCTCATCATAAAAATAATTTTGTTTATCTTAAACGAGATTGTAAAATTAATTTCTTTTTTTCAAGCTGTGTAAAATGATTACATAACTATTGGTGAATATGGCAAAATTATTGCATTTTGTGTAATTGTAATCCTATGTTCAAATGAAATAATTCGGACTGATACAGTCCTCAAACAGTACTGCCTATTTTTCAATAATCAAATGCAGATTAAGTAGTACACTTTTTGCATGCAGCCAAGTATTAAGAAAACACTGTACAAACTAATTTGCAGACATTTTGATAGAAGCATGCCAAATTTAAAAATGCATTTTACTAACCATTTTACTGATGGTAATCAGAATGGAAGTCTGTACTACCAAATAAAATCAGTACACGAAACATACAACAATTAGCTCTTCTTAATAAATTATTAAACTTGCAGAATACACGATGTATATACAAATATTTTAATTTTTTTGTGTTAAAAACTACAAGAACTATTCCATTATCGATATTCCTCAGTTGCAGCACAGAAAAAGTAAATACCAACCGTTTCGAGTCGATTGTTACAAGATTAATTATATTTGCTCAACTACAGCGGTTCCTCAGTCTCATTTCGAGTTCTTATTTACAGTAGTTTGGTCAGTGCCCTTTGACTAGACACAGCTCCTTGAACGATCACATATATATATATATATATATATATATACATGTATACACAATTTTTATTCAGACCACAAATGCCCCCTAATCAAGCTGATCTTTTCCCACTTGTTCTACACTGCTGCTAAGTTAAATGTCTTGAACCGGTACGTGCCATGTCAAGTTACAAGTCGTCTGTTCAGCACGTTAGTCAACATCTCTATTCCAAAAGCCACCGTCGTTGAGTTTCAGTACGTCAGTGTTGCACGTAGGAGTGAAGTATTTACATAGATTACATCTTTCATACACTTCTACATTTTCCCTTTCTTTTGTGCATTTCCCCTTGGAGGGGTGACTGGTCGGCCTGCGTTCAGTCCACCATATGGAAATTTCTTTTTGTCTGCAGGTTTCAGTATCTGAAATGAAAAAAATATACTCTTATAATCAATCATATGCTTGAATAACACACACTTGGTGACATCATCACCGAAATATCTGAAATAACCATGTTTGCAAATTTACAAGCACTTCAGTAATAACTTCTAAACCAGAAAGGTGATCATTACAAACTTAACTGGACAGTCACAGCTATAAAAAGATATCCAAGATAGCAAAATATTAGTCATTTAGAAAACTGTAACAGTAGATAAGACTCATTGAAATATTTTTGTATAGTTTAACAAAATGAACTATCCAACAATCATGGCAAACACTGAAACTACAGTAGCCATGGGTACACATAACAAAGGAAATCAAAACAAAGCTGGATATTCTATTCTAAATGCTTATACATTAAAAATATACTCAAAATTAACTATTAAATACAAGTCCAAACACAAGAGATTAAAACACCCTTGATAATTCGTGTATCAACAAACTAAACGAAAAGCAGCAGTTATTACCTGAAAAGAGCACATCAAAGTCTCATCAACACTCATCATTGCACCGGCATTGTCGAACTCGCCACAATAATTTGGGGCAGAAAATAATGTGACCAACTGGCGTTTAGCAAAGAACTCATAACCATCTTCCACCACCTGATAAAAAAAACAAAACAATATTTTTAAAATATACTTCAGTCAACAAGAGACACCAAATAAAGAAGGCACATAAGTCTGGAAGCTCAACTACTTAATCAAGTTTTAAAAAATCAAATATAGTAGTGAATTAAATCTCAACCCTCCGACTACTGCAGTCGACATAATGTACAGTATACAGTGCATTCCCCAATTCATATTTCCTGCCATTTTGCACACGACTCACTGGAAAGACTTGTATAACAGGAAAACAGAAGACAACTCCACTTCCTTTATCATTAGGTTTTTGGGTTTTTTAATTGAAAATAGCTTGTAATTTTTAGTTTAAAAACTGGTTTTTGTAAAGTATTTTTGCTTGACAACAATGGCAGCACGTTGCCTCATTTTCAGGGATCGATAGCCGATTGTGACAGCTAATTTGATCATAAATTTGATCGTTTTACCAACGAAAATCACCAAATATTGGGATATGAATCATAGTTAGTTTTAAACAAACCCACTTATTGGGAATAATAGAAAAATACTGAACAGCTGGCCACAAATGCTGTTACGTAAACGTGACTTTCCATTTTTTGCATAATTTTACTTGAAAAAAAACAACAGGTTCTCAATAAGTATTTTCGCTTCACAACAATGGAGGAACATCACGGTTTTGTTCAAGAATGTATAGCTGATTGTGGCAGCTAATTTTATGATACATTTGACCATTTTACCAACAACAAAAATCACAAAATATTGGGATATGAATTGTAGTTCGTTTGCCAAAAAGAGAATCTAGTCAGAAAAAGTTATTGGGAATACTGGACAGTCTGGCCACAAATGCCTGTAACTGAACTTAAATTTTGTGCCTAATTGTAATCAACATTAAAGGAAGGAACAATCAAGGCATTTGACCTGGTATGCATATTCAACAATATATAATGCATATTATTGCTTAATATCAACAAGTATAATCGTATAGTTAATTAATAAAACGGTTAAATGTGACGGCTATTATATATAACGGGCCCAGCCATTTTGTATCATCCCAGTGAATACGCCCTCTGGCGAGCTGGTGGTTACATAATACCTAACGTGTCACGTCAGGAGTTAGTCTTCTAACTGAAGAAACAAAACATAACTGATTTTTGAGGATGCATCGCAATATTCTGTAATAATACTCATCCCAGTAAGCCAGCGACAATTATATTATTTTTAATACAAAATAAACCAACATTGTCAGTGTTGAAATAACTATTATGGTTTGTACATAAATTAATCCATGTACTGAAATAATAATCGGAGTGTTTTCTTAGTTAATTGGTCTTTTCTTTCCGTGGCCTGTACCTGTGGCAGGTATATATTTAGACGGTCTCCAGACACTTTGTCTAGACAAAATAAAAAGACGGGCCTCTTAAGATCACAGGGTATTGTGTGTTAACCGTACGGACACCCCTCTAATCGTAATTGATCAACCATCCTGCTTTATTACTGTAAGTAATTCTGTAAAACCCTTAAGTAGACTTTCTCATCTAAAATCACAAAACTGACCAATTACGTCATCCCAAAGAAAAGAAAATTATCACTTGGGTATCGTGAGTGGTCGTGAGTGGTCGTTTTTGCTCGAACGTAGCATACTAATAGGCCTAATAATATGCATTTTTTTCTTTGGATTTTTTAAAAAAGAAACTCCATTTCGTTCTATTGATGCAAACTGAAATATGTTTAGTTAAATAGTTTATTATACTATCAAGTCATTTATGTTGTTTTACAAGTCAGGTTGATGAAAGCGAAGTGCCGTGTCGTAAATTTGAGTGTTTGTTTACACTATGCATAGAAAAGTTGGACGGAGCTGACGTCACTTCGCCCCAAGCTATACCACCGGACGTCACAAAAACTAAACAAAATGGCTGCCCCCAGTTAGCAGGAATAATCATGGGTTTTTTTTATTAACTCTAAAATTACGTGTTTTTTATTTGTTAAAGTGTCAGTATGTGTTGGTGGTCCGGGTATGCATCTTTCCAACACATAAATATCTTGTTGGAGTTTAGTCTACCTTTAACTAATATAAAATATTAGAAAAATTAGAAAAACACAACAAAATTAATACTTACTAATTCAAACATGAACTTTATTTTATGTATTTATAAAACTTTTAAGTGAAAATATGAGTAGCTATAAATTTGTATCCCCCTCAACGTGATTTTTGTCCAAAATTAATCCAGTAGTCAGAGGAAAAGCACATGTAGCAGCTTTATTTATCAACAGATCACTACGAAATTGTGTGAAACAAAGTTCAAATACATCCACTAATAACAATGTAAAGGAAGACAACTCTTGTGAAAACTACACTGGTTTTCGAGCCAAAAGCAAGAAATCAGTCTAAAACTATTGAAGTGAAAGCCGGCCATGGATAGTTGGACACTGTATATATATTTTGTACAAAAGATTGTCTGAACACTGATTAATGCCAGTGACCAGATTTCAGAATAAGCAGCACTATTTACAGTCATGCTATTAACCTTCTGAGTACTGCAGGCGAGATACCTCGACCAACGTCAGGTCAGTCGACATACTGTATACTGTATACAGTGCATTCCCCAATTCATATTTCCCACCGTTTTGCACACGACACTCACCAGAAACAGAAATATAATAAAAGAAAAACTTTTTTTTTTTTCAAATGGTAGCTTTTGTTTGATTTTTTTCAATTGAAAATACTTTGAAATTTTGAGTTCAAAAAGTGGTTTTCGGCAAGTATTTTCGCTCAACAACAATGGCGGCATGTCGCGGTCATTTTCAGGGATCGATAGCTAATTATTACAGGCTAATTTGATAATAAATTTGATCGTTTTATCAACAACGAAAATTACCAAATATTGCAATATGAATCATAGTTCGGGTTTAAAAAAACATTCTGTTCAGAAAACCACTGTTATCAGGAATAATGGACATAAATACTGGACAGCTGGCCACAAATGCCCGTAAGTAAACAAAACTTTTTCGATTTTTTTGCCTAATTTTAATCACCATTAGCTGATCTAAAAATAATAATAATAAACAAAACAAAAAAATAATAAAATAATACTTACAGATTCATATATGAACTTTATTTCATGTATTTATAAAACATTTACGTGAATATATGCGAGTAAAAATTATAAACTTGTACCCACTCAACATGGTTTTTGTTCAAAATTAATCCATTAGTCTAAAGGTTAATGATGGCTGTTATTTTAGTAAAGTAAAATGTTGTCTAGAGATTCGTGTCTTTTCACAACACACATTTAAACTAAAATCGTTCTAATGGCTAAAACTAAAAGTTATAAAAATTAAACTGTCACATTAACACATTTGAGTATAAATAAAGGGCATAATTTAACACTAAAAACTTGCAATATTTCCCCCAAAACATTTGGTGTAAATTGTTTACCTCTTTACAAGTTGACCCTCATATTGACTTATAGGCCAAGATATATGGCAATCAGTCAAAACATAGGAAGAAATAAGACTTTGAACATTACGTTAATTAGTTTGGTCTTTTTTAAAATCAAAATTTAAAAAGACCAGACATTTTAAAATTTCTATTTGCATATAATGTCTGAAAAAAAATCGCTGAACCACCAAAACTAAGTTGTATTTTTAAAATTTGACATGCTAAACTGCATTACTTTTTTTTAAACTAAAAATTCTAAATTTCGAACAATTTGATGATGGCAAACAAACCAGAAATTACATGGTGGGTTTTTTGTCATCTGTTTATTCACTGAACTCTTTAAAATATATATTAAAAAATCAATTACATACTATATTTCGTCAAAATACGAATACTGTAAATTTGAAGAGTGACATATTTTTTTAGTACTGGACCTTCCATTTTACTTTTTAAAAATTGGCACCATTATGGAGACCTATATTTTCACTTGCCTGATGTGCTCTGCATATAAGGTCCAAGTCATGCTTGTGTAAAAACTTTGCAACGACTTCTGCACCAAAAGTAAATGAAACACCCCGGTCGTTTTCTCCCCAGCCCATCGTTTCCTTGTCTGGGTCAGACCACAACAGATCACACAGCAGTCCTTGATCTGGTACATCTGTTGGTCTCATGATACGACGTATCTGTTCCATCGACTGCAAATCTGGACTCAAACCTGAATAAGCAGAGGTGCAAAATAATATAAACACTGCCAAAAAAACATTTTCCACTCATTTCTCTACCAGAATTAAACAAATACCAGAGTACCATTGCTGTATACTATATGCACATCAGGAATTTGATAGACACAAACATACATGTGTTGCGCGTATGATTGAATTATGTGAAATTTGTGCAATGGGATAGATTAACAGTTTGTTTAGCACCAACTACTGGTGATAGTGTACCCACTGGAAAAGGTGATGTTTGATTAAAGGGACAGACCCTAGTTTTTAAACACTACAGCAAATTTTTAACGATTAGAGACGTTTATGATCACTGAAATTAAATATTACTTATATTTTATTGTTTATTTTATCAATTTCCGTAGAACCAGTGTTTCTGGTCATCCTGGTGTTTGTAGTACCAAAAATAGCATTTTTCTGAATTTACAAAACACACGTGCATCTGATAAGTAGCGGTTTATTGTTCGAATGCTATTTTTACGGATATTTCCAGTTAACGTCATAAGACTCTTCTTTCACTCTATTGTAACTGAGTGTTACAGGTTTGTAAATTAACTGAACTTTGTGCTCATTTTTTACAGGTTAAAACTAGGGTCTGCACCTTTAATGAAGTTAATGTTATTAAAATTGGAATAATTGTGTAGCAGAGTTAAAATGGTGAGATTAATATTGGGTTTATGTACTTCAAGTTCCAACACAAGGAAAAGTCAACAATCTTGGCTTCTTCATAGGTGAAACAAGACATGTTCAGAATCTAGACAAATTAGCCATTCATCTGTGATAAAAGGTCAGTTATATAGGACAATGAAAAGTAAGTTGCAATGACCTAGTAATGGTATGTGACAGTATCATCTCAAGATGTACTTGCACGCAAGCTTTAGTAACCCTATATTAATTGATAAGGAAGATATGATCCAGAAAAGAATTTCCATGGGGTATGCAACATGACTTCCCAAGTTGTACTTGCATGCAGGGTTTAATGATCCTTTGTGAATCAATAAGGAAGATAAGCCCCAGGAAAAGAAACATTTACAAATGGATAACACCATACCACAATTTTACCCATCAGAGGCATTTACAAGTGGAAAGTAAATAATTATAACAAAATCAAATTACCTCAAAGCCTATGAGAACTCGGTAAGACTTAAAAAAATCAGGAAGTATTAGGCACCAAACATTCTGAAAATGGATTATCTAATTCAACTTGAATAAATTAAAATAAAAAAGACAACAGAGCACCATCTATTATTCTGAAAATCAACTTTTATTAGAATGTAACCATTACCTATCTAACCGATTGATTTATTTTAACTTGTGTAACCAACACACAAACAGAATGACAGTTTACATGAAATACTGTGCCCTGCTGAATACAGAGCTGTGTGCTTAAAACTGATTACTTACCTCCATGGCAGCAGAAGATTTTTTCATCAATGATGGCCGCTATTGGTAAACAGTTAAAACAGTCTGTGAATGTCTTCCACAATTTAATATTGTACCGTCTTTTACCTGAAAGACAAATACAATATGTTCATTATCTTTACTCTTGCATTACTATATCCAGGTTATCTGCCAGAGAGCAGAGGGTAAAATATGTATCATAAAAATTAATGGATAAATGTTTACATAAATGATATGGTGTGTGTTTAGTGACACCATTGCCTACGATAGCCAAGATAATTTTGAAAATGTGTATCCTGCCTTTCATAATTTGTCACAGCACATGAAAATTCAAAATATTTCCAACCCAAACCATTACCACATAGAACCATGTTTTGACGTATGGTACATTTCTCCATGGAAACGTCTTTTGACGTGTAAGCGCATTTCCATGCAGACGTCTTTTGACGAGTACGGAAAAAACCTATTATAACTTCGTAAATATTCGGTAAAAACCGACGTATTTTTCCGAAGTTCAAGTTCAAATGAAAATTTCCCACAAACCACGTCGTGACCGTTTATAAATAAAAACAGGTTATATCCGGTTTTTAACAACACGTGTAGCAAAATTTTACAAAATGTCGACCATGGAAGAAAACAGTGAAGAGAGCAATGGAGAGTCATTATTTGAGGGTTTTGATGAGTGAAGTAGGGGATATTTCTGACATTGATGTTGGAAATATATCAGTAAGTGATATTGAATCAAGTGACGATGAACTGTCCGACGACACTGACGAAACTGGACCTCAACTGCCTGAAGATTTTTATGTAAATACTGCTTCGCCGTTATACTATTTTTACATCTTATTTCCTAATATTGTTGACCACACAAACAACTACGCAATTTGGAAAATGGCCCAATCCGGCGAAAATTACCCAAAGTGGATAGCTACCACCGTTGAAGAAATGGCCGCGTATATCGGACTGAACATCTTTATGGGGATCGATTCCAAGCCACATTACAACATGTACTGGTCAACAGATGAATTTATTGGAAATGCTGGTTTCAAAAAAAACAATGACGTGCAATCGTTATGAAAAACTAACGCAGTATTTTCATGTGGCAGACCAACAAAGTGAACCAGAACGCAGATCTCCAAACTATGACCGGCTATTCAAAATTAGACCCATCATGAACACTGAAATTTTTTTTTTTTTAAGTCGTACAAACCACACAGGGAGATGGCTATTGATGAGGGAATGATCAAATTTGCAGGTAGAAACTCCATGAAACAATACATGCCTGCTAAACCAGTGAAACGAGGAGTGAAAGTGTGGATGAGATGTGAATCCAAAACCTCGTACCTCACAAAGTTTAATTTTTACTTGGGCAAATCAGACAAGACATAAGAAAATGGCCTGGGACATGGAGTTGTAACTGAACTAACTGATGATCTACGAGGAAAACATCACCATGTATATTTTGACAACTTCTTCACCAGTGTCAAACTACTGAAAGATCTATTGAAAAACGGCATATATTCTTGTGGAACTGTTAGACAAAACCGGCGAAACTTTCCGGATGAACTGAAACGCGTGAAAAAAATGCAACGTGGAGACAGCAAAATTGTGCAGTCGGCTTCAAAGAGAAACATTACAGCTGTTATTTGGCAAGACAAAAAGCAAGTGAGTATGCTGAGTAGCTCGAGTCCTCCACAAGACATCCTAGAAACAAGCAAGAGGATTGGAAACAACCGCGTGCAGCTCAACCAGCCACATTCTGTACACAGCTACAACAAGTACATGAACGGCGTCGACAAACACGACCAGTATCGCCTGCAGTATGATGTGTCGAGGGAGAGCAAACGGTGGTGGAAGTACTTGTTCTTCTTTCTGGTGAACTGTGCAATTGTGAATGCATATATCCTGTACAGTTTGTCATCAAAGAGAAGAACCCAGCACAAGCGATTCACACTTGGACTTCCGGAGGGAGCTTGCCAGGGCCCTGGTTGGAGGCGTCACTTCAAGAAAGATAAGTGCCATGTGTGACATTCAGGACATTCCCGTTGCTAATGCAATGTGAGATTGCATTGCAACACACACATGGGCAAAGCACGCAGGTGCAAAGTTCACAGCAAAAGTGGAAAGCGCAAAGAAACTGTTTATGGGTGTGAATTGTGTGGGGTTCATTTGTGTAAGGAGGGGTGCCATGCAAAATTCCTTAACACTCAGTGACATTCAAAGGACAAAATTCAAGTGGAACACTTCAAACTTGTAAATAGAACATAACATTTTTATTATAATTCTTTTTCATACATTGGAACATTTTTATTGTTTTGTGACTTTCTGTTGTGACCTGAAACATATAATTAGAAAATTTGTTTCTAATTTTCATTATTATTCATACTTACCCAGCGCTAGCACAACAAATAAGCTATTCAACCCGAGTCATACCTACACACTGCAGAATTCTCTCCCTTGCCGGATATGCGCAATGCTATCCCTTGCACGGGCTACGTGTAACTTCATTCTTGGTTCAAAGTCCACCCAAACCCACCGAGGGAAAGCCTCATAGGGGTGGGCGGGAGGTATAGTTTGTTGTGCTAGCACTAGGTAAGTATGAATAATAATGAAAATTAGAAATAAATTTTCTAATAGTCTTATTCAACTTACTGTGCTAGCACAACAAATATGCTATAACGGACGTGCAGTGACACCGTTAGAGCATGTGAATTCAACATTAATGGGAGGAGGTAAGAAAATAGAGGACTTACCCGTACCCAAAAAGCTCCTTTGAAGTAATGACATGGAGATAGGACAAACCACGACATACGGTAACAAGGAGTCAAAAAAGTTTTGGGAATAAAAAGGGGCTTCCCAAAAGAAAAACTCATCCCCAAGAAAGGGAGGAAAAACATCTCCCCAGGGAGAGGAAACGTAAGAACACTACAAAAAAAACCATCCCTCAGAAAAGGGTGGAGTGTTAAACATATCCGAAGCGTGAATCGGTGGCAGTCGGACAGAAAAGAGGTCGACCCCTTTCCGTTGCCCTGCCCATAAACACGACGTGTTGAGCAGCAATGACTGTCTGGATCCTACGCGTACCGTCAGGACAACCGCCATATCCCGGAAATAGAAACGGTCAAAGTGTGCCGTCCTTTCCAAACCCCTGCATTCATGACCTTTATAATATCTAAAGAGTCATGAAAATTCAGGGAAGCAGAAATGGTTTAACAGAGAAATTCTGTAACACATGATCACCCGCCATCTCATATGCTAGCTTGATGGTAGCTGCTATCCATCCAGACAAAGCATTTTTTGTGACATCACCCGGCCTAATGGTATAAGAAATAAACAATCTCTTTTTACTCTGCCGCCGGTTTTTCGTACGCTCCAAATAATACTTCAATGCTCTCACCGGGCAAAGAAGTTTATCCGAGTTGTCAGATGACAGTGTACGAGATAAACTGTGAATGATAGTAGGTGGAAACTCTTCCCCCGGAGACTGGTTTTTAGCAACAAAGATAGGGTCAGTACGTAAAGTGACAAACCCGTCCGAATTGTAATCAACCAAGTTATGCAAAAAAGCATGTATCTCACTGATCCGACGACAAGCCGCCAGTGAAACCAGAAACAGAGTCTTCCACGTCAAGGCACGAAGACTAGCAAACCTCAACAGCTCATCCTTAAGAGCATGTAACACCAGAAAGACATTCCATTTCGGAATAATGGAAGGTCGTTCAACCGTGGATTGTAATGATTTAAGTAAATCATGCAACACCAAGTTCGTAGAAAAGCCACAACATCCACACTGTTTACGAGTAGTGAAAATCGCAGCTCTGTGACTTTTCACTGTCGTGACTTTAAGTTTCCTTTTTTGGACCAACGCCAGAAAGTACTCCGCTAAATCGTTGACAGTAGGCGATAAGGGATCGAAATCCCGTGCGTTCGCCCAACGAACCCACATACGCCAGTGACACTGATAAACCGACTCGGTAGATTTGCGCTTTGCTGAAGAGACGAGATGCGCAATTCTTGTCGAAAAACCTCTGCGTCGCAAGGAAGCCCTGATAACCTCCACGCGTGAAACCGGAAGACCTCCGGCTTCGGATGCCACACCGTCTGACTCAGTCGCTGGCTGATCGGGCAACGCTGGTAACCGGAACGGGACTGCCACTAACAGTGACAGGAGCTGTGGAAACCAGGGCTGCGCCACCCACAGAGGAGCTATCAATGTCACGTGACAAGGTTCCTGGACCACTTTGGTCAACACCTTGCCGAGTAAGACAGGAGGAGGGAAGGCATAAAAATCCAGTCCCGTCCAATCCATACTTAACACGTCGTACTCCAACGTCAATGTGTCCGGTACCGGGGATACGAACACCGGCAATTGGTTGTTCAACCGTGTGGCAAACATGTCCATCTGTGGACTGCCCCACACCCGAAGAACCGCTGCAACCACCCATTTGTTCAACATCCACTCCGTCTGAACAGGGGCATGTCGACTGAGGGCATCGGCTAACACATTCACCGATGAAGGAATGTGTTTCGCCCACAGAGTGATCCCTAGTTGGTCGCAGAATTCCAAAATCGCAAGAGCTTTGCGATCCAAAGTCTCTGATTTGGTTCCACCCCAACGATTGAGATATGCCACTACCGACGTATTGTCGCATCTCAACAGAATTCGACAGTGTCGAAGAACACACCGGAAATAAAGACAGGCACGATGCACTGCCTCCATCTCCAAACAGTTGATATGAAGCTTCCTCTCGGAGAGATTCCATACCCCTGAAATGTGTTGATCCAACAGATGCGCCCCGTACCCGTGCAGCGACGCATCCGTGAAAAGGATCAGATCCAGAGCAGGGGGGTGCAACGGAACCGATAGGGACATGCACTTGTCCGACAGGCACTCCTGTATCGGATGAGTGAACCATGGGTCCAGAGGCACTAACATGTCCCAATTGTGACCGTCCCACCGTGGGGACAAATGCCACTGGAGTGGTCGTTTGAATCGTCTGAACCGCACAATCAACGAGGCGGCCCAACACCACGTGGAGAGATTGTACCGTAGTACCGTGTCGAACGACCGACAGAACCCAGGGGTCGAGACCAGGCAGCTTGCACCAATTTCAAAGGAAATGGCGGAGCCTGCCCCCCACGGGTATGGTTGCCAACGGTACCTCCGAAAGCAACTGCCGATCGTTCACGTACCCTCACCCCAACCGCTTACCACCCGTAGGCGCAACGCCTTTGGTGGACTGAGAACGGAACGCAGTACGTTTGCGTCCTCGCTTAGCGGAAGATGGGTTGTTACCTGGTTGCCTCCTAGTGTCAGAAACCCTAGGGATCGGAGCCGACTGTAAAAAAGCAGCTTTTTTCACAGGAGTCTTCTTGAACCCCGAAAACGTGGACCGACGTTTACCAGAGGTTGAGGGTTGAGTGTTCGGGACTGGTCGCGACAAATCCTTGTCTAGGACAATATTAAAATCAGGACCGAAAAGTACATTTTCCCGTACCGAACGTGTACGAAAAAACGTCTTCGCAACGTTTGTCGCACTCAAACCCGCCAGGTAATGGTCATGCCGTAACAAAAGACTGTTCGCAAACGATCGGCCAGATTACTGAGCGATATGCTTAGAGGCTTTTGACGCAGCCTCCAAACAGCCTTTCGCCATCGCAGGAAGGCTCTTGACAGCCTTATCCAAGCCAAATAGGAACGTACCTAAATGGTTATTAACCTGGAACATCGACTTAGCCAGCTGTTCGAACGATTCCAGATCCGCAATTGGCAATGACACATGCGGTGATGGGGAACAAGCAGCTCGGACACTAGCGGGAACGGCCGCTGGATGTTCGAGAAAATCCGCCCCCAAAGTCTCATAGGAGTCGGCACGGAAAATGCGCGCTCCTGTTAAGATTTTCCCCAAAGAACGGTTCCCGAAGGAGACACCCTTGAATGTAGGCTGGGCCTCAACCTGAGGTATAGCGTCCCCGCATACCCGTCGGACTTGGTCCCTGACAAAAGCCAGAACCGCCGGATAATCGCAGTCCTCCTCTACCTCCGAACCGAAGTGAGAGAGAGCTGGGTCAGCGACAGAATCCGGTCCAACCGAGGCTTCCTCTGAAGCCAGGTCACTGTCCATTGGATCCCGAAGATCTACATGGACTCCTCCCCCTATCGAGACGCCCCTAGGGCAGCGTCTCCCGAGACGGAAACAATAGGAACCGAACGACAATCCCTAACTGCATCGTCAAACTGCTGTCGAGACGCAGTTTCTGCTGGTTTTGGCGGAAAGAGGAGGGAGGGAGAGAGAGAGAGCAATGGGAGCCGCGCCCGACGGTCCCGTCTGCGAAAGCAATGATCCCAACTGAGGTGAAGCGTTCAAAAATTCCACAAAACTCTAAAACAACATTTCCTGAAAGCCTAACAGTCGTTCCTGCGCCAAATGCGGAACGGTCGGAGTTTGCGGCCACAGAGTACCCCCAGCCAAGGGGTATCTGCGCGAACCTCATCCTCTTATCGAGTAAAGTCGAAGAGGTAGGGACCAAAGACGGTGCAAACTGTGAGGAGATGTCCGTTGCTACATCCGTTGCTTTTCAAAGTGTCTAGAGACTTATGGGACCTACCCACTAAGTCCGACTTGCTGAAGCAGACGACAAGATTTTGCTGGTACCCGAAACCCGAGTCTGCAAACAGAACCGAACCCACTGGTCAGGAGACCACGTGACGCAGATCTCACACTGACGGTCTTGAGAACAAGACCGACAGTCCGGACACAACACATGCGTGTCTTTACGTCGTAAAGGAAATGGACAATCATCTCGCGCACAAACTTTCCGTGCGCTAGCTGTCAACGAACTCGCGTCGGACATGGTAAATTCAACACAGAATTCCCAACTACCAGCCGTATGTCGTTCAACCAAAAAACAAACACAAAATTACAAGTAAAGAAAAGTTTTTGCCAAAGCTCAACAGGTGGACTGCAGAATTGAGAATGAAGTTACAGGTAGCCCGTGCAAGGATAGCATTGCGCAAATCCGGCAAGGGAGAGAATTCTGCAGTGTGTAGGTATGACTCAGGTTGAATAGCATTTGTTGTGCTAGCACAGTAAGTTGAATAAGACTATAACCAAATATGACAATGTAAGTAACATTTTAAAAATATTCATCCTTTTCTCTACATTAGCTGTCATTTCATTTTTTTTCTAGGATGTATATATAAAAAGTTATAACTAATTTCCTTTGTTGTGTGGTGTTATTTGCTAATTGGCAAATTGTCTTATGGAGATGCTGCCTGCAGGGCCTAACTTAGGTCATTAGATTTTTTTTTGCAAAATTATTTATTCTTTATCAATGTATGATTTTCTTAACCCTAACCTAACTAATTTTCTTTCTGGGGGAAGCCCCCCCACACCCGTTGACTGTGGTTGCATTCAATTCCATAGCACCATACCCCAAAATGTCTTTCTGGCAGAAACACTGGCATGATATCCTGAAGTGTTCACTTTTCTTGAATCTAAGCATATTTAATAACTTAGTACTTTAAGAATTTGATAGTACATATATTAAAAAATTTTAACAGAAATAATGGTGAATACCAAAAGATTATGAACCAAACTACAAACTTTTATATTACACAAATAAGTTTATCTAGTGGGGCAACACCAGGTATTTAATTTTTATGTTCCAAGTTGAACAAACCTCAATTTACAGTTATTTCACAAATGCTAAAGTATGCTATGCAGAGAAAACAAATATTTTATGTATACTTTCCCACAGACAGGCTCATACCACGATATAGCAGCCCAAACTTAAAAAAGCCACACAAACTTTTGGCAAAAAGCACACTTTAATACTGCTATAAATTACTTGTTCTGCTGAAAAATAATATACTTACACTCATCATAAAACCCATATATTCTGTTGATGCTTGCACACTCGTGGTTCCCTCTCAAAAGAAAAAAGTTTTCTGGGTATTTGATTTTATAGGCTAACAACAGACATATAGTTTCTAAAGACTGTTTTCCTCTATCCACATAATCTCCAAGAAACAAATAATTGCTCTCGGGTGGAAAACCTCCATATTCGAATAGCCTCAGCAAATCGTAATACTGTCCATGGATATCACCTAAAAATAAAAGAAAGTTTAGTTTTTTTTTATGTCAGTATAACAAAGTTGCATAATCAATTGTCAAAATCTGAAACCATCATACCATAATTAAAAAAAAAAAATCTGAAACTATACCATTTACTAGGTTCTGAATGGTGAAAGGAAAGGACTGTTTAACACCTCAGCACATTCAAAAGATGTTTCTATAAATTGTGATTACTTCGACACGGCTGAAAGAAATTGGGGAAACCTAGGGACTATTAAAGTAGTGAGGGAACCTTTATTTATATACAACTTACCACAGACGAGTTCCTGGGATTTATAATATATTTTTTGCCATGTTCCCATGTCTGATGGGATTTGGAAAATTAGTGCGAATAAATCATACTTATTGGCAGAAACATAACTAAATAAAAATATTGAGAATTTTTAGCATAGAAATTGGGAGTTTTCAGTGGCACCTTATTTTGGGAAGGGGCCTATGCTCAGATTCACAAAATGCCTGGATAAATCCCAGAGTACATACCATATATCTTGAGGTACCAGTCATGGGGCACTGGTTAAAACAGGAAAAACTAGACTAAGTATAGAGATGTGTCGACGCTAATCAATCTGAACTGCTGTTTATCATGTAGCAATCTTTTTATTTACACAGTGAATTAGGACATTACTAAATAAAATGTTTCATGATATAAGCAACAATTCTTTAATGTCTATCCCGGTGAATAAGCCAACATGTATTTAATTCAAATCATTCATACTGATTGTGTTTACAAAATTAAAAGTTAATCAGTATGTGAAAACTGATTACAACCGGTGATAAATTCAAACACTAGATAAACCCCTTTAGAATGCCCAAGATATAATTGATTTTTAGCACTGGCCAAGTTCTGTTGATTGATAAAAACAAAGGTATTATACATTTACATCACTAACATGATACAGCCATGCAATAAGTAAAACTTTCATACTATGTTTGTACACAAAAGCAACAAAATGGATTCAATATTACTTACCACATATTTTAAGGGGTGCTTCTAGCTCCAAAAGGATGGGCTGACTTAAGAAAATTTCTCTCGATTTCAGACAAAGTCCTCTGATCTCGGATTCTGTTAACTGGACATTCTTTCCTGGTCTTGATCCTCTCACTGCAAATCATAGAAAACAATTTCTTTAACATGTAAATATTAAGTTTAGTTATAGGTTTGCTTTACAAAAAGCTATCATACTAGTATACATACCACTGTAAGAATATTAAAGCGTACATGTGCTACTCATTTAAAATAAAAACTGACTTGATAGTAAATAGCTGAAAGTTCTGTACTGTAATATAAGGTGATTTTTCATCAATGCATGTTCACACAATCAAAATTCAGGGCTAGCTCTGGCACTTGCCAAATTCACCAACTGCGAATTTCAAATACACTTGGAGAAATAATTTCATGTAATAATTAATATTTTGTTGCAAAAGTACTGGGGTTTTTAAGTTTAATAGAGAATTTCGCGAAATTTTCTGCTGACCCAGAGCTAGCCCTGAAAATTACATTTGTTGCATTTAAAGGAATGCTAAAGCAAGGCTTTTGGACTGGTATGCATATTCAACGATATATAATGCACATTATTGCTCAATATCAACAAGTATAATCTTATAGTTAATTAATGTAACGGCTAAATCTGATGGCTATTATAAATTACGGGCACAGCCATTTTGGACCATCCCAGTGAATACACTCTCTGGCAAGCCAGTGGTTACGTAATACTTAAAGGTAGACTAAACTCCAACAAGAGCCTTATGTGTTGGAAAGATGCATACCCGGACCACCAACACATACTGACAGTAACAAATGAAAAACACGTAATTTTAGAATTTATAAAAAAACGTGATTATTCCTGCTAACTGGAGACAGCCATTTTGTTTCGTTTTTGTGATGTACGGTGGTATAGCTTGGGCGAAGTGACGTCAGCTCAGGTCCAACTTGTCTAGTATGCACAGTGTAAACAAATGTTCTAATTTACGACAAGGCGCTTCGCTTTCTTCAACCTGACTTGTAAAACAACATAAATGACTTAATAGTATAATAACCTATTTAACTAAATGTATTTCAATTTGCATCAATATAACGAAATGGAGTTACAGTATTTTTTCTTTTAAATAATCTGAAGAAAAAATGCATATTATTAGACCTATTGGTAGGATACGTTCGAGCAAAAACGACCACTCACAATACCCAAGTGATAATTTTCTTTTCTCTGGGACTATGTAATTGGTAAGTTTTGTGATTTTAGATGGGAAAGTCTACTTAATCAAGGGTTTTACAGAATTACTTACAGTAATAAAGCTGGTAAAGTCCATTACGATTTGAAGTTACCACACAATACCCTGTATCTTAATAAAAGAGGCACGTCTTTTTAGTGTGTCTAGAGACCATCTAAATATACACCTGCCAATCAAGAACCACAGGTACAGGCCACGGAAAGAAAATATCAATTAAGCAAAACACTCAGACTATTATTTCAGTATGCGGGTTAATTCATATACAAAATATAATAGTTATTTCAACACTTTGACAATGGTGGTTTATTTTGTATTGAAAAATAAACCACATATACACGTTGCCGTGTTACTGAGATAGATATTATTACAGAATGTTGTGATGCATTCGCAAAAATCAGGTATGTTTTGTTTCTTCAGTTCCAAGACTAATTCCTGACGTGACACGTTAGGTATTACGTAACCACCAGCTCGCCAGAGGGCGTAGTCACTGGGATGGTACAAAATGGCTGCGCCCATTATATATAATAGCCGTCACATTTAACCGTTTTATTAATTAACTATACGAGTATACTTGTTGATATTAAGCAATAATGTGAATTATGTATCGTTTGAATATGCACACAAGTCCAAAAGCCTTGCTTTAGCATTCCTTTAATGTGTCAGGTCAGGAATTAGTCTTAGAACTGAAGAAACAAAATGTACCCGATTTTTGCAGATGTATTGCAATGTTCTGTAATAATATCCATCCCAGTAAGCCAGCAATAAGTATATATTATTTTTCAATACAAAATAAACCACCACTGTCAAAGTGTCTAAATAACTTATGTTTAAACCATACATTAACCCACATACTGACAATTTACATATATAATAATAAAAACTCAGAAATCGTAACTGAAGTTAAATACCTTGGGCTTGTGTTGAGTAAATCTGGGTCATTCACAAATGCTAAGAAAGATCTAATCAATCGAGCCTCAAAGTCTATGTTTGCTGTATTACAAAAAGCAGAGTTTTCAATTTATCAATCGATTGTCAATTAAACCTGTTCGACAGGATTGTAAAACCTATATTATTATATGAATGTGAAATAAGGGGCTTCAGTAATTTAGATATTGAATGATTACAACTCAAGTTCTGCAAATATATATTATGTGTTAATAAGTCGACACCAAGCTTTATGATTTATGGTGAATTAGGTAGATACCCACTGTCTATTAGTGTTAAAGTTAGAATGATTACATACTGGGCAAATGTTAATAGTAGAAAATCTAAATTGTCTGGTATATTATACATGTTGGCATCATATAACCATAACGTTAATGCTATACCATGTACTTGGTTATCCTTTATAAAACGTATATTAGATGAATGTGGTTTATGTAACATATATTCATGCACACAGGTGGTTGTTCTGTGGTTAAAACATGCAGTTAAACGAATACTATGTGACCAGTACTTACAAAAATGGAAGTGATAAATTTGACTCATCAAAAGGTATTAAACTACAGAATGTTCAAGCATGAATTTTAAATTAGAAAATTATTTGTTGAAACTCAACAAAAAATGCTAGAATTCTTTGTAAATTTAGTTTGTTTGCACCTAACGTTAAGCTAAATGTTACATCGCAGGAATAAATAAAAAGTGTTAGAAAAAAAATAATTCATTTACTGTATTGTTGGCAACGATTGCAGTGTCAATAAAAAATAAAAAATAAAAATAAAAAATCCTAGTTTCGGTCAGTACACTAGTCAGAATCGCGTAACCCAATTAAAAACCAGTTTACAAAGAAAAGTAGAACAGAAGTACTGGTAATAAGAATTAACACTTTGGACTTTTGGAGATAAGACTTTTTTAGCTGTTATGTTGACTGGAAAATTAAACTTGCGACTATAACTGCATATTTCCAGAGTAAATCTGTTACGCATGTAAGTAAATGCGTTTCAGACGATGATTCTGGTCAACTCACCCCAAACTTTACCATAAGTAAGTAACTGTGACAAAATTAAAAATGGACGTCTACAAATTTGGTGTCATTTTATTTATTAATATTACCATGAAACTGCTATTACAACCTTGCTTTTTATATTGGAGAGATCCTAATATCGTATAAATAATAATCCAGGGTTTAAGCTGGACTTAACATTATTAGCAATTTAGCTAATTTGACACAAAAATCTGTAGCCAAATTCAGGTTTCAATTAGCCAACAAAATTAAGGTTCTTTTTAAAGTAATTTATTTCTAACCCATAATTTCTGAATGAATATGACCAAGTTGAGATTCATGTAACAAAAATCTTATGTCATTGCATCATGAGTGGTTGCATCGTTTCAGCTTTCAAAAACATGTGTGCCTTCAATGCGACCGAACTATGACACAATCATTTAAACTACCATAGCGATCATGTGATACAAAAAGGGTAGACTGATAGCCTACATTAAAAAGAATTGTGAATCTTTTTCACTTTTGGCAGTGTGACAATTTTGTTTAAAGTTATCGAAAGTGTAATTTTTGGAACAAACCAACTTTGTTCTCTAGGAGTTGTTCATATAGTTAGGACTACACCCCTGGTGTCTCGCACAGTTGTTTGTAGGGCTATATATATATATATATATACACACACACACGACATCAATGATAAGAGATTAATACATGTATATTAACTGGCGCCATTTGAACATAATGATAAAATTGCTAATTATATATGTGCGACAATCAAAAATCTTACATGCAACTAAATCGCAATCGTCTGCAGAGGCTTACTTCACCCAGTTTATTGCTATTGCTATGAGTTTGTAATGACAGTACATTGTTAAATATTCAGCAAAAAAAAGATGAGAGTTAAATAGTTTAATCGTTTTAACAATCCTTTGAGATATACCTGGTAAGCGGTATTTCATGAACAGTCAATCGAGACATGTCGGCTTTTTCCTGCACGCAAAAAATCACATAACATCGGCCACATGGAGCAAGCTAAAAGGAGCAAGCTATTCCGATTGACAAAAATAAAGTTGGTTACGGAATCCAACGGAAGTGGCTCAAAACAAGCATGCGCAAAGTAGATGTACAAATAACAAATAGCAAAACTAATGCTGCATTCGCGCTTACTATGAAGTTGTTATTTCTGATTTGTAAACTTATTTACGACCTGTACGCGTTTTAATGAATTAACAAATACTCTCAGAAACAAATAGCGGAAGATAATGAAACAGGATTTTCAAAATATGTTTTTGGTGATTTGATAATGAAATATTTTTGCCAAATTCAATATTAATTCACATTTGGCGAACAGCAGCTTAAACCCTGATAATATATTACAATGAACTGTCAAGCCTATTTCAACTACATTTGCGATTTACAAAAGGAATGATCAGGCAAGGCTTTTGGACTGACTGGTGTGCATATTCAACAATATTTAATGCACATTGTTTAAAATATTGGTATATTAATTAGGGGTGTAACGATGCAGTAGGGTTGCGATACGATACGTATCACGGTATTCACCTCACGATACAATAGGTATCGCAATATTAAATTTGCAATAAAAAAATGCTACGCGATATTAAATTTACAATAAAAAATGCTTAAGTCTTGAAGAATGAAAATAAATCCACACATATTTGAGGATTGCAAAGAAAAGAACCACAAATGGTTCACAACTGTGCTGAATTATTTGTTTTAAAAAACATGGGAAAGATTTAGTTGCAGTTGAACCTGATCTCGAACCTCTTTATAAAGTTCAGGAATTACTTTGGTACTAATGTCTGTTCCGCTTTGGATTTGATATTCAGGCTCGAGCACATGCATGAATAAACTCAACAAACACAGCATTTTCAACATCAGAATATAGTCGCAAATCATGTGCTATAAACTTGCATATGCTTTTTGTTATCGTTTTACTGCGATCACAAGTTAGTGGCAGTTTTGGAACAAATACTTTATTCAACGTTGCAGCTTTTTGCAAACATCTGACGTACTTTAGTCTGTTTTATGTTTCGTAGGATTAGGGGAGTCAAGCAATCATGCAATGATATATTTGTTGTGTTGCCATTGTAATTAATTACGGACTTTTATGTACGACAGTTTTATTTTTACACACTTTTCTAATACCGTTCTCATAATAAATGGGAAACTTCAAAAAAAATCACCACGGCAGCAGACTTGCATTTGGCAGGCGGATTTTCAAATTCATCTGCCAAGAACGGCATGCTTTGCAAAGATGACACACGTGAAACAATATTGATGAAGTGCTTGGTTCGAGCAAGTGATTGGCCACAAATTTGGATATCAGCCAATCAAAAATTAATTGAACAGCTGTGCGTGGCCTGGTTTCCGGTAACTGAAACGGAAGCTAGGTCAAGATATGCGGTTTGTGTATGGTCATATTAAACTTAAATTCAACAAAACGTACATTTATTTCAAATAAATCGATACTTTAAATGACAAATATCGATTTTTAAAAACCATAAGTATCGACAAAATAGTGCATGTATCGTGAATCGTATTGTAGAGATAAATATCGCGACATGTCAACTTATCGATAAATCGTTACATCCTTAATATTAATTGATATGTCATGAGTTGACTAAACTGTGGGGCGAATTGACCAACCATGTTGGGGGCGAGTTGATCTGTTCACAAACTGACTGCTGGTGACTGCATCTTGAACATAACCCTCAGGTAAAATAAAATGCCACAGGTTCGTGTTTAATGTTCTTTAATACTTTTATTACATATATATCCATACATGTACTTGATATGTTGCCTTGTAAGCAACAATCTCAAGTTGGCTAGTGGCTTTTTTCATTCACTAGCCAGTTGGCGAGTAAATATAAAGCGCTGCTTTGCACCCTGAAAGGTTTTTTATTCCGTCGACGTTTGATTTATTCTGTCAAAATACATCCTATAAGATTCATAAGTATTAAAATGCAGTGAAACTTGTTGATCCACTATGTGGCCGAGTGGTTGGATCACTCGGCTAGACCGGATTGTCTGTGGTTTGAATCCAGACCGTAGCACTGCGTCGTTTTTAGTGTTTAATGCAACATTCAGTTGATATTCATATTGCCGGAAAGTGTACCGCCCGTTCCCCCCATTAGTTATCGATCTAAAGAGGGATTTTTTGATGGGGTATATATATCCCTAACCCTAACCCTAACTAATATCATCATGCTACAAAACGACAAAAATAAAAAAAAGGAAACATTAATAAACTATTATAAATGATGGGGGGAACGGGTGGAGCTCTTGCCCAGGGATGAAAGCAAACCGGCACGAGTTCCACGCTATCCTTTCAATGGTTTGGGTACTTTTAGGGACAGGGTTAGTCCTAATTAGAGCATTTGTTTGATACAGAGGGGTACGGGTCACTCTTTCCTTACCATGAAATGGGTAGACAATTTTGTGGTCTGGCATTCATATATATCTTTGGTGTTTGCAGGTTAAACATACGTGTTCTGTAACCCACCTATAACTCTGCTTTTCAGAACGCCTGATTCAATTCTTGAAACAATTCATCTGTTCAAGCATTAATGTCCATCACGTCTGCATCATTTACGATTCACCGATGCGCAAACCATAGCTTAAAAAAACATTCGCTGCTAAATAAAACAGACTGCTTTATGTTACTTTGTTATGTCACTGTGTGTACATATATTAATAATAATTTAGTGCATTTCAGAAATACTAAATTTTTTATCAACGAACCCATCGAAACTTACCTTCCAAAAGTCGAGCTATGATTGAATCTATATTTAATTTATCTGTATCTGCCATCATGGAATCTTAATGTCTTTTTTGTTATCCGTTTTGATTGATTTAACCCTTTCCTGACGCCGATGATGGCAGATATTCACGAGCCACCGCTTATCCAAGAAAGATGGCCGCCGTTACGAGGGGCGTAGGAATCTATTATTGGTATCCACAGTAAAGAGGCCAATCTTTTATCCTGGTTGCGGGTAATTCGTCCACTGTACATGTCGTCCACGGACGATTTGTACACCAAGCATTCGTCCACTATATTTTGATCCCCATTAGTTTAACGTACATTTCGTCCACGAACTAAATAAACGATATATCTGAGTGTGCGTATGTGTTTCAATTGGTCTTTATGCGAGGAAGCTGTATTATAAGAAGAATGGTTATTAACTTTAAAATATTTAACAACAAACAGGTTAATCCAGATATATGCCTCATAGCTCAAATGCTCTAGTCCTGTTCCATTTATACGTGAGAATAGGCCTATAGCTGGCTATATATACATAGTATAGAGAACTTAATTTAGTGCTAAACACTTTATAATTTTTGACCACCAAAAGTGCACTTCCTGGAACGAGAATTAACCCATTGGGCTGACCGACCGCACATCAGACAAGCGCTTTTCCACTGGGCTACGTCCCACCCGATAATAATAATAATAATAATAATAATAATAATAAAGTCATATTATTATCCATACATACCCCTTCCTCAATTCACCTACCCCTTCTCTGTCGTGGGCAGAGCTATCTGGCGAATTCAGAAGTTGTGCCCTCGACAGGCGTAATTGAACAGTTTTCTAACGAAAGCACGCCAAACATTTCCCACACCAATACCCAGTAAGACAGAGAATAGATTGGGAATTTTTTAATGTGAAATGATGACTCGATCGTTGTCTATAATCGTTATAAAATTAATTTCATTACCTGTTTCTACATTTTGTGTACTTTTATGTCACATATCAAATGAATCCAAATTTGATTGGTTCTGTCTCACCTCTAAAGGTGAACATTTCAAGATCTGTGAAAACACGTATGTCGGACTTCAGACGACATGCTCAGTCTGATTTAAAAGCAAATTTTGCACCCGACTCGGTCACAGTCAAATTTCGAAAACAATCTACACAAAACGAAGTCTAGTGAATTCCACGTAGTCCAGAGGATATGTGAATGAATTGTGCACTTTTTTATAAAAGCATGAAACTTGACACAAACATACTACACATCATAGAGATTAGTTTTAACAATGGAGGAATTCTCAATATGACCTGTGTTGGCAATAGTGGCCAATTTATTACTTTACATACTGAGTATATTATGTCTACAATCATTTGTTTTCAATGGTTAGGGTCCCCTAATCATATCTACATTGTTTTTGAAGATATATAATACTTTCATATGTGATTCACTTTAACGGCAATGCATTAATTATTAGTCAGGTAAAAACGTTATGGTTTTGACCCTAAAATTACCCCTAAATATAACAAGGGGCACCAAATATCAGTTTTATATATTGTATCCTAATGTATACATTTCGATGGAATATGTAACATTAAAATGGCCCAATATAGTATTTTGGGCTAATTTGTACATGATTCATAATATTAAGAAATATCCACAGCGGCCATATTGAAAAAAATGGCTGTCATGGGCACCACAGGTCATACCGAGAATCCCTCCAATCTTTACAATGTTCTCTATGATGTCTAGTACGAGTGTGTAAAGTGTCATGCTTTTATCAAATAGTGCACAATTTGGTCATATCCTCTGGACTAACATAGCTATTGTACAGTGGGACCTGATTGCTTAATACTTCACAAATTAATGGACATCTAAAACACCAATACCCTCCTATGCTATTCCGGACTTCGGATGCAAATTCAAGAACAAAAGAACCTTTCATGTAGTAATTAGCTCTGTCTACACCGGCATGCGATCATGCCTACTGTCTGCCATTGGCTCCCCGGTAATTAGGACACCACAGAAAGTGTTAAGAAATAATCGCGCCTCTTTGAAAACAATGAACAACACCTGTAGTAATGGGTGTAGGTAGCAAGATAAATCGTATTATTATTTGTATGTGTTCATATCTGCATTGCATCATACCGATCTGTCTAAGACAATAAATTCAGATCCCTATTTTATGTGATATTAATCAATAAAATAATGTTATTTATTCTGCTTTTTGTTTTAAATGCGTTCTGATCTGAACACATATTTTTATTACAGTAAGATGTTAATATCCCACTTTCAAAAGTCGGGACTGAACTTGTGGCCTGCTTTTTACAGTTAGGTAGGTAACTAGGTTAACGTGCTTATATACCACTTCCTCACCAATCGAGGTACCATTAGAGTAGATGTACAAATGTGTTAAGACCAAAATGTCCAAACTAGCGTCCGTTAAGAATCAGCTGTTTTTCGAACAATCATTCTCTGCTGTCGGCATGTTGACTACTAATACAACACCTGATGCTACGTCACAGGTCTGATGTGGGTCAAATCAATTGAGCAGTGGGTTTTTTCCCCAAGCATTTAAAAAAAGTCACTTTATTAATAACTGGGATGGTATTTTTGGTTTTTATTTTTAATACTGTAATATTTATGTATTTGTTTTATATACTGTGTATTAATAATGTGCCATGATTGTGGACCTTTAAGTGTTAAAAGTTAACTTTATGATAAAGGAAAGTTGAAATAATACCGAAAATGTTGTAGTCAAATATCAGAAAATTACATTACGTACATGTTTTCATTTCCAATAAAGGCTATTTAGATTTTATTAAAAAAAATATTGAAGATTCTGCATTAAAATAATTTTTCAGTTAAAAAGAAAAAAAAGACCAACTAGCTCTTTTGAATAATAACGTATTTTATATGATTTATATCTTGAATGATGACATAATTTGTTTGATTTGCTGTTTAGTGTATATACTGAAAAAATTAGAAATACGTTACGTATTTTCAAGGCCACTTCGGTTTCGGAAAAATTGGGAACAGTTGGTGTAGATGTTTGCAGCGCTTATGTGATAGCAAAAGTAGAATGAACACTTTTCACTCGTTATGTGGAATACAAAGTATACAGTAAAATAGATTTTGAGCCTTAATATAAGCACGAAAATAACACTTTTATATTTACACACGTTTACACTATTATAAAGCAAATATAAAGCAAAATATCTGAAAAGTGGAGGGGGGGGGGCACATACCCCCCTTGCCCTTGCCTCCCCCCGTTTCCTATGCCAGTGCTAGTACATAATTTATGAATAATTGGATCTTTAACTTAATATTTAAAAACTAAAATTAAAATTCAATATCTGAATTTAGTATATTTTTTAAACTGTCTGACCGGCCGTATCTAACTTTTATTAATATTGTTCACAGAAAAACACAATTATTCTAATAGGCCATTAATAGTTGTAGGCTGAAAAAAAACAAACAACAAACAAACAAACAAACCACATTTAAGGAAATATTAATTACAGGCAGTAAATCGGCAGAGATGAATTTTACTTGTAGATGTAAAATGCAGAAAACTGCATTTCAGGACATCAAGTTTTCAAACCTTTACGGGGGAGCATACCCCCGAACCCCCTAGAAACTTTGCTTTGTGCCCTCAATCTCAGTCATCCCCCCCCCCCCCCCATGTCTAACTGTTTTCGCCGTGTCTGAATTTGCTAACAAGCAGTGGTAGTCTCAAGAATTATAATAGTGTTTCAACAGGGGGTCACGCGAGGTCAAAATCATAGAGCGAAGTCACTTCTCTCTCAAGCTTTAGTGAGGGCGAAGTTTCTAACAGCAGGGAGACTTGAATTTTTAATCCAAAAAATAAAATACGCAAAAATAAGTTATTTTAATACATGTTCAACTTTTACAATCTGTATTTTATTTATTTCTTATTTTTTTATTTCTTCTTATTATTATTATTTTTTATTTTTTTACCCTCTGTACTGCTAATTGATGAATATGTGCTCTATAGTTTAAAAATAATAATTTAAATCACCTTTCCCGGTCGCGTGAACCCTGTTTCAAGGATACAATCTTGAATGTGATTAGTGTTACACATTGTCATTGGTGTTACTTTTTATCATTGGTGTTACTCAAGAATATATTAACTGTCATTTCTCTAGAAACTGTATTTTTTTACATTTAAATTGTTTATTAAGGAAAGCATAGCTTCTACCTTTATGACTTTGATCAAATTTATTTTCAAGGATTCCATATTTTTAAATAATTAAAACTGCCACAGTGCATAATTTAAGTCACATATAGAATATGTGTGTGGAAATGCAAAATTACACCCTTGGATAGTTTTAATGCTAAAGTTGTTCCAAATATGTTATTAGGGACACCCAAATAATACATCCATATGCTTTTGATCACTACAAACCAAATGGATTACACTCCTGAACTACCCCACTTGTCCGGTAACACCATTGACATATTGAGCTTGTTATGGAGTAGGAGGCGGGACGTAGCCCAGTGGTACAGCGTTCGCTCGATGCGCGGTCGGTGTGGGATCGATCCCCGTCGGTGGGCCCATTGGGCTATTTCTCGTTCCAGCCAGTGCACCACGACTGGTATATCAAAGGCCGTGGTATGTACTACCCTGTCTGTGGGATGGTGCATAAAAAAAATCCCTTGCTGCTAATAGGAAAGAGTAGCCCATGAAGTGGCGACAGCGGGTTTCCTCTCTCAATATCTGTGTGGTCCTTATCCATATGTCTGACGCTATATAACCGTAAATAAAATGTGTTGAGTGCGTCGTTAAATAAGACATTTCTTTTTTGTTCATGGAGTAAGATAGGTCTGCACGTGCAGGCCGATTACAGTGCTGTGTGGCCAGATATAATTTTATGTTTCTTTTTCTTTTTTATCTAGTTTCCAAAAGTTAACAATAAATTTTTATATCTTTTGTTTTATCTTGAATTTGTGTTTTGAAAAGTGATGCTTTCTGTAGAATGACCCATAGGTATTTAACCCCCCCCCCCCCCCCCACCACACACACACATAAAAAAAAAACCCCAACCCAACCTTAATTGTTAGGCCCTACAGCTTCAAAGTTGTGACTTAGTCGCAGTTCGATTTCAACTTATTTTCATGGCTATATCCAATGAAGGTTCAAGCACGTTGTGTCGTGGTATCTTATCTTGGCCGTAGATACCCACCGATTCGACTGGACCATTAAAACGTTCCGAGTAGCCCAAGGGCCGGTACAGGGGTGCGAACACATTACTTACCCAGCGTTAAGCCCAATGGTTTAGCCACTATACCACCCTTGTTCCTACACATAGCACTATTTGAACATATTTATTCATTGCATTTCAATTTATTGTCGTACTTATATTCAATTATGGTTAAAGCACGCTGTCCTGGGCACCCACACCTCGATCAGGTACCATGGCTGTTTGTCCAGAACAATGGGTTAATCATTAGTTGTTAGTGAGAGAGAAATTGAAGCCCGATTGTGTGAGACTCGATACCGGAATGTGAACTCAGTACAGTAACCTACAAGCCCGATGTCTTAGCCAGTTATTTGAACATAAAATCGTGTGCTAACCGGAACTACTTTTATTTATGTACACAAATGAAAGGTTTTGGGGGGATATTACAAGGTATTATGGGTAAGGAAAAATGGCCTCCCGAATTCTGACAGTGCGTTAGTCTTGAACAAAATGCCCGCTTAAAGAATTTGTTAACTCGCTTGAACATTATGCTTACATTAGTTATAATGTAAAATAAATGGATATTAGCATGCACTGGATTTCATCCTCTAATCCGTGGAGATGTGAGCGAGGATGGTCATAAAGCGGAAAGGTTCGTGGTCGTCCCGTAAATGTGATTTGTTTATGTAGTAACGTGTTTTTACCCATTCTTGTGTACCCAGGTCAATTTGTCAAGTGACATATACAATACATTACACGCGGTTCGGTGTGTGTAATATTAAACACGTTTCAAAAAATGAATTTAAACAATTCATAAATCTTATACGGATTAGCTTTAATATTTAATTACGTTAATAAAATGACATGTTGACAAGTCAAAGCATGTTTTGAATGATTTTAAAACTTTCTCTCTATAGTTTATTCAGGGCTCGAAATAGGAAGTAAAATATGGCCTGCTATTTTATAATTCTTTTTTTTAAAATAGCAGGTCTAAAAATATATGTCCTGCTAAAATTGTTTTTAAATATTGCCTGTTAGAAATAAAACAGCACTGGGTGAGGGGAGGTTTGGGATAGTTTGTGGAAAATTAGGACCTCTGTGAGTGATGTACATATATGTATTTTAGAGCATTATCATGATTATGCAGGTCTGTAGGATAAAATTGATATCTAGACAGATGGGGGGATAATCTGTAATGGAAGATGACACAAGAGGTACATGTATGTTCAGAGGTGCAGATGTGGAAAATATTTCATTAGCCAGGGTTTCAGCCAGAGTGTAAAACGGGTATGGTGCCATACCCAGATATTTTTGCAGATTATTTTTTTTTTTTGTTAAAGTTAACGTTTTAACAAAATTAATTACTCATCATTAATGTACAATTTTCTATACCCTAACTCTAAACTTAACCCATTTTCTTTCTGGAGGAGACACCCATATCCCCTGTTGACTGTGGTTGCATTCAATTTCATAGCGCCATACCCAAAAAATTCTTTCTGGCAGAAACACTGCTAGCCTGCCGAACCAAAACAAACTAACATTGACTAGCCAGCCAGAAGTTTTACTAATCCGCCTGGCTATAGAACAATATATTATTCTTTAACAATATTATAATAATTATTACAAAATTCCAATGATATCCTGCAAGTATTTAACAACAATCTATTCAAAACACACCAGCAATGATTTGATGAGTGTACTTTCTGCACACCTGATGTTCGTCTCCTGGCCTGCTTGGTTCCTAAGGGCTGCTATGGAATTAAAATATTTAACAGAACCATGTGGATCAAACTAGTGGATGAGATAATCATACATACATCCGTCCCTTGAAAAATTACCTGCTAATTTTTGATAGTTTTAGCAGATGAATTCCTACAACTTGTTCCTTAGGTAGTTTTGTGAAACCTACATACAATGTACACATAAGTCAAAAACATATTTTTATTTATATACTAAATTTTTTCTCATAACCAAAACAAATTTAATTAAGAGTACCCAAAAATATTTCTTTTTAATTCTTTTTAATTCTATCACTATCAGAAAATAATGGAAGTGCTTTTTGCCAGCAGGGATATTTAAAAATATTTTTTGCAAATATTTTACATTTATATTCGCATATTAAACTAATGAGTCAATAATGTTTGGTTTGGCAGGTTTTGAATTGGGTCGGCCCAGATAGAATGTCCGGCACCAACTTCAACCAATTTCTACTAATGGCCACAGATAAAATCAAGTCGATGCCATGTTTGTCTTTAGAAGCAAAGGCCATATAACTCTGGCTATCACAGATATTTATGAAATATTTGTAAATATCATGAATTTAAATGCAGCCTAGACTGAATATCTTCAATTCAGATTCAGTGCATATTATTAAAAAAATTTGACAAGCATTCGGATCATTCCGTCAAAATTCATAAAAGCCTATCCACAAAACTGCTTAACTCCCATAACTTTCAATTGATTCAATCTCTGTGTATAGTGGCTAGCACATAGGATGCTCAAGCCAATATGGATGGGTTCAAATCCCAGCATACACTTCTGAATGTCATAAGAAAACATACTTTGCAGGGCTCACTCTAGGAATAATTTTATTCTAGCCAATTTTTGGATATTTTAGACAGGGTTTCTGACAGTTGGTAAAACGGGTATGGTGCCATATACAAATGTTTTTACAGATTTTATGTTTTTTTAAGTTAACCTTTTGACAAAATTAATTACTCTTATCATTACTGTATGATTTTCTTAACCCTAACACCCATTTTCTTTCTAGATAGGCCTACATAACCCCTGTTGACTATGGTTGCATTCAAATCCATAGCACCGTACCCAAAAAAATCTCTTTCTTGCAGAAACACTGCTAGAATATTTCTTTGAAAAAGATTACAGAATGACAATTAAAAACTTAATTTTATTAACCAAAATACTATGTTAAGCCACTTTGTATTAATCTCAGATGACAGTATCAAAGAAAAGTCTGATATGTTTAATGTAATAGACCTATTCAATTACAAGTGTATAAATTATAATAAAGATGTAAAAGTTATTTCTGATATGGTTAATGTTATAGACCTATTAAATTACAAATTTATAAATTAGAATAAAGTAGTAAAGGTTATTTCTGTTTGATTGCAGACTTTCAAAAGGCAGCAGCCTTCATCCATGAGTTTTTACTAAAGCTCAATGAAGATGGCGAGTGTGCTGAGCTGCGTGACACCCTCAATCTCGCCTTGCTGCACATGCAGAAGTACTATCGGAAACTACAGTCCCGGTCGCAGGAGAAGAACTGTCAGGCAACGTTACAGTTTGCGAGGGGATTAAGTCCCTTAACACCGTTTGTCGACACTCCAGATAAGTTCCAGTGGAAATGGATAAACTTAGACATGCTGGGAAGGTTCGCCACAAATATGAGTGGAGCCGACAGCATAAACTTTGTCACCTTACCAAATGTGATTGAAGCTGCTAAAAATGGCACAATTGAAGAACTTGAGAATATAATTGCTCAAGGTATGTGTGTTGTTCATGTATTTATTGTTAGGAATGAACCGGTTTTAAATGCATATTATTATATATTACATTTAAGGATATATCTGAAAATATCAGTCTATATACAGGGCTCGAAGTTAAAAAATGTACTGACGGAAAATGCCATTGTTGTGATATAAATTGCTATAGGTAAAGAGCATCATTGACAGCATTATTATGCTGTCGGTAAGGCTCAACAATGGCAAAATGTATAAACCTGGTGTACATTATCTGCCAGTATTTAACATTTGCACATTTGAAATATGTCTACATACAGCAAAATAACCTTTCAGTCATGTTTATTTTAAACAAATTGCCAGAGGTAGGCTCAAAATTGCCGTTGTTGGACCGTTTTATGTACTTTGACAAAGTTTAAACATCAGTTCTCTCACTATAATCTTTTTAAAAATTAGAAAAATAAATCTATTAATTTTCAGGATTTTATGGTAAGTTTGACCTTCATACCCTCTGGCAGAAACCCTTGTAGCTCAGTGGTAAAGTGCTCGCCTGATGCACGGATGGCCTAGGATTGATTCCAGTCGGTGGGTCCATTGGGCTATTTCTGGTTCTAGCCAGAGTACTATGACTGGTATATCATAAACCCATGGTATGTGTTATCTTCTCTGTGGGATGGATCATATAAAGGATCCCTTGCTACTAATGGAAACATTTAGCACGTTTTCTCTAAGACTACCGTAAAGGGAAATATGTTCACAGGAAAAATTCATCGTAAAATTATAATTTGCACTTGAATTTAATTCCTTGCAAAAATAATTCCTTTCAGTAGAGAAGAGATCACTAACGGTCCATGATGACAGTTAGCCCAGGACATAATTTTAACCACTGACTTTGCTCTACTTGTCAGTTTTTCCTCTAAATTAAAGAACGAGTCACATGACTCCCGTGGGTTAAAGGTCAATTTGTGGAAATGAAGAATGGCTGATTGCCAAGTATTGAAATTAATATAAAATTTGGATGATATGACAGGGATCACAGTAAACATACCAGTTTATTGCCCATCTGGTTAAAATATTTTGGTACATATCATCAAAGTAATACGTCCCACTAGAACGCCAAGTGGGACACAACATTTTTGACGCCACACAATGATGTCATCGATTGGCGCACTACAACCTTCAGGAACGTCAACCAAACAAGTTAGGTGATATAAATTAAGATCGATTATGGGTAATAAATAGGATAATAAACTTGCTAGTACTATTTCGTTTATGTCCCTTGTGAAGTAATTTTCATTGTCACTCACTAAAGCTTGTGACAATTGAAAATGATTTCACTCAGGACATAAACTTGATACTAAATGGAAACAGTTCGATGCAGTACGTTTTAAAATGCATATTTAATATAGTTTTTTGACCATATGATGCAGCATGCACATGTTGATGGAACTGTTGCTAGAATGACTTTGCGTTTGCCCGGAAATGGTGTTTTCCATGTCTATTAATAGACCCGAGCAAGCCCGATGAGTCGTCGTATTCCGAATGGTTCTTAAAATGCATCTTTTAACACAAAAATTTATCTTCTAAATTGAACAGTGGACGAATAATCTAGTGCCATTGTGTTTATTTAATGTAAGTTGTAGAGCTAGCTGGGCAGTATTAAAATTTGAGGTTCGGTATTGGTATCAGTATTTTTGTGGATGATTTACCATGGTATTGGTACAGTATTCGGATTGACACAATACCGATATCGAGCAGTATTTTTGGTAAACTCTGCTTTAAATGAAAGCCTGAGTTAAAGCTCTCCTGATAATTTGATCTAAATAAAATTAAATTCCATACACAAGGCTCTCATTCGATTTATAGCCAACAGATTTTTATTTATTTTTGTGTTCGTCAGATATATTTTTACTGAATTTTGTATTTTGAAATTTGCTCAACTAAAGTACACATTATTCAACACGTTTATTAGGTGCTTTGTTATTATAAAGTTATTTCAGTTTTGAATGTGATTGGAATTCGTTGACATTTTGTTGTCCTCATCGCAGTCATGAATTTATTTTTTCTGTTGTAATTTTTTAAACGTATATTTAACGGGATGCAGATGATTCGTCCTCTGGACGTTTCGTCCACAGACGATTCGTCCACTAAAAATTCGTCCACTGTTGAACTCAGACGATTCGTCCACAACTAAAAATTGTTCTTGGACAATTCGTCCACTATAATTTTTATAGTTCATTTAGAACTTGGCTGGAACTTGGTAGCGGAATGGAAATAATATCATTGTTTATTGGTTGGTTACTTCGAATGACATCACGTTATGGCTTTTTGACATAAATGACGACATTTTAGTTTAGTTACTAGCTTTGTTTTCTAAATAGTATGTCAGAAATATAGGTTTTATTGAAGAGCAATTTGAATAACAACATATCAACAAAGTACTATAATGGACACAGACAGACAGTTGATAGTGCCACTAAAATTTAGTTTGTTTCATATACTATAGTAGTTTACCACAAAACGAAAATAACTGACAATTTCAATGGCTAAGAAATATCGTTTTAGATTTATTTGTCTAAATGTTGTAATCGAGTGGACGAATTGTCCGAGGTGGGTGGACGAATTGTACGTGGACGAATTGTACGGTGGACGAATCGTCTGTGGACGAAACGTCCAGGGGACGAACCGTCTGGAAAGCTATTTAACCAAATGAATTTTTCAACTTGGTGTTGTAGAAAAATATCAACTGTATTTCATTTCCAAAAGAAATTGCAGCATGTCAGAAACTCAACTTGTTTGATTATGAACAAAATGTCCCACCCCAAATCCAAGTGCTTATATAAATTACATTATTTTACCCACAATTAATTGTAGTTGTTATTTGCTGATTTTATTACTTTTTTATATTTAATAGTGAACAGAATACCACACAGACTTTTACCTCAATCCAAACCCATCAAAACCATACGTTTTAAATTGGGCTCAATTTGACCCATGGGTTGTAATGTTTAGTTGGATTTCACTACATCATAAAAAGTAGTTCTACAGGTATAATATAATAGTACATTATTAATATTTAGGATGATAGTAATATTATTTTAACATTTGGTTGACAGGCACAGTTTAATTTTTGACAGGCTCAAATTGATTGACATAGAACATTTTGACAGGCACCACTGAACAAATTATTTCCAGGTCTGCATTTATGGTGTCATCGCAAATGTATTTCCTGCAAAATTGTTCAACTTATAGTTTGTCCCACAGAGAACGCATTTTTCCCCCCGTACTATGCAATTTACTACAAGTTATTTATTTCCGAGCCGATTGTAAATTGCACACACAAATTGTATTTCTTTGTTATTTCCAAAACACTTTTACTTTTCGTCTTATTCAAAGCAAACTGAAATTATTTACAAAAAACATTTTAATAGAATGATGGGACGGACTATAGCCGTACTGTTTTTAAAACATGCATGAAGATTAACATCTTTGGAATGAATGAATATTTAACGACACCCCAGCACAATAATACACATCGGCTATTGGGTGTCACAAACATCTTTGAATGCAACAATCTGTAACAATAGTAGGCGGAACATTAATTATGTGGAATTCTTAATACTAGATGAGCAGCACCTAGTTAAAAATCATGGCAAGTCAACTTACAGTTCATTAAATTTTGAAATCATGTTTGTTAAATTACAGGGTTTACACTAATTAATCAGTGGACTTAGGGTTTTTGTTTTTTGGAAGTAAAATGATTGAAGTAATGTAATAAAAGAAAAATTAAATTACCGGGAAAGTGATGAAAGTGATGTAATATATTTTTATAATTTACTTGCATTTCTGCATGGTGATATGAAGTCTGCAGTTTTGGATCACCCTTGTCATGCAAGCATGACTCACTTGGTATAATTGTGGACCACTGTATCATATTTGACACAAAAACATGCAATATCCTCTATACGTATGTAGATGTATCAAGTATTGTGGAGCATAAACACTGTGGTCTCTGCTATGTGTTAAATAACAACTGTATTTTATTATTATAAAAAAATTAGTTTTTTTGTTTTTTTGTTTTGGTGTTGATTTTCCATCCTTCTCTCAGTAGTTTTCAGTAGGAAATCTTTGCATGATTTTAGTGCAGTGGTGTTGGGCGAGGTATTCCAGTTGAGGTCATTTTGTTTAACTCTCTATTTACACTGATAGATTATGCTTGTGACCATGTGACCACATCTGCTATTCTCAGAACTACTTGGGAGAGTGTTTTGCTGGTTGTTTCAAGCACTAGGAGACATTTGCAAGCACCTGCTATGCTTAAACTACCATTGATTACCATTAGATAGTGCCATGGGTTAGACACAGAGAACGGTTGTTGTAGTTACCAGGAGGTTACCTCGTATCAAAAATGTCAAGAACGATACTTCGTTGTCCACAAACTATTTACGGTTATTTGGCGTCAGAAATATGGTTTAGGACCACACAGATATTCAGAGAGGAAACCCGCTTTTGTCACTTCATGGACTACTCTTTTCAATTAGCAGCAAGGGATCTTTTATATGCACCATCCCACAGACAGGGTAGTACATACCTCGATCTTTGACATGCCAGTCATGGTGCACTGGTTGGAATGAGAAATAACCCAGTGGGCCCACCAACGGGGATCAATCTCAGACTGACTGCGCATCAATTAAGATCGATTATGGATAATAAATAGGGTAATAAACTTGCTAGTACTATTTATTATCAAGTTTATGTCCCTTGTGAAATAATTTTCATTGTCAATTTCTAAAGCTTGTGACAATTGAAAATTATTTCACTCAGGACATAAACTTGATACCAAATGGAAGCTTGTTAATACACCCATAGTTGAATGATCCCAAACTGATCCATAATAATTAATTAATGATACCAATGAGATTTATTTACATTTTGCATAATTTTTGCTAGTAATTTGGAAGACCTTACGTATATATAGAGTATACATGCCATTAGTGTTCCTCGATCTTGGTTCTCTATGAAACTGATCTTGGCTACAGTGTGGACTGTAGCATAACTGATGCACCTACACGTACTTGGTGAAACATTTTTATTTTCATTTCTGCAAGCCTGGAAATAAGTGGTTGGTCACAGTCGTTGACCGGTACAAATTTGTCATTTGTCAAGCTTTGATAGTCACAAACTTAATATTAGCGGTCATTTTGTCCGACACTTCTGTACTGAAGTGGTCCAAAATGAACGTAGAAAGATATTCACTTAATTTGTGCCTTGCACTAGTTTGGAAGCAGTTCGATGCAGTACATTTTAAAATGCATATTTAATATAGTTTTTTGACCATATGATGCAGCATGCACATGTTGATGGAACTGTTGCTAGAACATCTTTGTGTTTGCCTGGGAATGGTGTTTTTCATGTCTATTAATAGACCCGAGCAAGCCTGATGAGTCGATGTGGAAAACACAAAAATTTACCCTTCTAAATTGAACAGTGGAGAATAATCTAGTGCCATTGTGTTTATTTAATATAAGTTGTAGAGCTAGCTGGGTGGTATTGAAATTTGAGGTTCGGTATTGGTATCAGTATGTTTGTGAGTGATTTACCATGGTATTGGTACGGTATTCAGTATTGACACAATAACTGATATTGAGTGGTATTTCCAGTAGACTCAGCTTTAAATGAATGCCCGAGTTAGGCTCACCCACTAATTTGATCTAAATAAAATTAAATTCCATACATATGGCTCTCATTTGATTTATACCCAACCCATTTTTGTTAATTTTTGCATTCGTCAGTAATATTTTTAGTGCTATTAAATGGCTAGAAACATTTTTCAATACTGAAATTTCGGTATTTTGAAATTTGCTCAACTAAAGTACACATTATTTAACATGTTTAGTAGGTGCTTTGTTATCATAAAGTTATTTCAGTTTCGAATATGATTGGAATTCGTTGACATTTTGTTGTCCTCATCGCAGTCATGAATTTATTTTTTCTGTTGTAATTTTTTAAATGTATATTTAACCAAATGAATTTTTCAACTTGGCGTCGTAGAAAAATATCAACTGTATTTCATTTCCAAATGAAATTGCAGCATGTCAGAAAGTCAGATGAAACGTCAACTTATTTGATTATGAACAAAATGCTCCACCCCCAATCCATGTGCTTATATAAATATTATTTTAACATTTGGTTGACAGGCACAGTTTAATTTTTGACAGGATCAAATTGATGGACATAGAACATTTTGACAGGCACCACTGAATAAATTATTTCCAGGTCTGCATTTATGATGTCATCGCCAGGGCTTGAACTTAACGATGGCACTGACAGCAATTGCTGTCGTTGAGATATAAATTGCCATAGGCCGGGAGCGTCAGCGATGGCACAAAAGTGCTGTCGGTAAAGCTCCCCAATAATGGCAAAATGTTTTCATCTGATGTACATTAGTTGCCAGTATGTAACTTTAGTACATTTAAAATATGTCTACATACAGCAAAATAACCTTTCCGTATTATTATTTTGCTACAAAAGTCTTCTCGTTTTTCAATTGCCATGGGCAGGCTTTAAATTGCTGTCGGTGGTCCATTTCACTAACTGCAATTTTTTTTTAATTGCTGTGGGAGACAACTTCTTACGTTCGAGCACATTTTTTTCATACTATGCAATTTACTACAAGTTATTTATTTCCGAGCCGATTGTAAATTGCACACACAAATTGCATTTCTTTGTTATTTCCAAAACACTTTTACTTTTCGTCTTACTCAAAGCAAACTGAAATTATTTACAAAAAACATTTTAATAGAATGATGAGACGGACTATAGCCTTAATGTTTTTAAAACATTCATGAAGATTAACATCTGTGGATGCAAAAATCTGTGACATTGAATAAATATAGTAGGTGAGACATTAATTATGTGGAATTCTTCTTTATATTTGATGAGCAGCACCTACACATGTAGGTAAAAATCATGGCAAACCGACTTACAGTTCATTAAATTTTGAAATCATGTTTGTTAACTTACAGGGTTTACACTAATTAATCAGTGGACTTAAGGCTTTTGTTTTGAAAGTAAAATGATTGAAGTAATATAATAAAAGAAAAATTAAAGTACCGGTAAAGTGATGAAAGTGATGTCATATATTTTTATAATTTACTTGTATTTCTGATGTTATGAAGTCTGCAGTTTTGGATCACCCTTGTCATGCAAGAATGACTCACTTGGTATAATTGTGGAGCACTGAATGAGATATAAATCATATTTGACACAAAAACATGCAATATCCTCTATACGTATGTAGATGCATCAAGTATTGTCACAATTGTGGAGCATAAACACTGTGGTCTCTGCTATGTGTTAAATAACAACTGGTTGTTTTTGGTGTTGATTTTCCATCCTTCTCTCAGTAGTTTTCAGTAGGAAATCTTTGCATGATTTTAGTGCAGTGGTGTTGGGCGAGGTATTCCAGTTGAGGTCATTTTGTTTAACTCTCTATTTACACTGATAGATTATGCTTGTGACCATGTGACCACATCTGCTATTCTCAGAACTACTTGGGAGAGTGTTTTGCTGGTTGTTTCAAGCACTAGGAGACACTTGCAAGCACCTGCTATGCTTAAACTACCATTGATTACCATTAGATAGTGCCATGGGTTAGACACAGTTTTATTTAATTAGTAGAATAGGCATCAAAATAAGTCGAGAACGGTTGTTGTAGTTACCAGGAGGTTACCTCGTATACCAGTCGTGGTGCACTGACTGAAATGAGAAATAGCCCAATAGGCCCACTGACGGGGGGTCGATCCCAAACCGATCACGCATCAAGTGAGCGCTTTACCACTGAGCTATGTCGCGCCCAAATAAATAACAAAGTATTAGCTTGTCTGTGAAGGTATTTTATAGTAATAATAGAAATATAAATGTGGTAACCTATATGTTACAAGGGAGGTGGGGTGGGATGTTACCTAATGGTAAAGCACTTGCCTGATGCACAGTCAGTCTGGGATCAATCCCTGTCAGTGGGCCCATTGGGCTATTTCTAATTCCAGTGCACCACGACTGGTTTATCAAAGGCTGTGGTATGTGCTCTCCTGTCTTTGGGATGGTGCATATAAAAGATCCTTTGTTGCTAATGGAAAAATGTAGTGGGTTTCGTCTCTAAGACTATATGTCAAAATTATAAAATGTTTAATATCAATTAGTTGATGAGTAATAAATCAGTGTGCTCTAGTGGTGTCGTTAAACAAACTAAACTTTATGTTATCAGATCTGTAATTTATGGTAACCTGTACATGGGTTACCTGACAAATTGCATATTTCGATGTGTGCTAGAACAGGAATACTAGGTACATGTAGATGGGTGGTGCCTCGAATTTGGCAAATAAAATGGCGAGGCCATTTGGTCTAGACCGATGGAGATTTTGTGGAGGCATTAATTACTGCCAGAGTGCACATGGCAAACATAATTTAACACACCAGCACCCATTCAAAATCAATAAGTTTTAATAGTTTCATGAGTTTATTGACCAATTACTTACATGCAAAATAAGGACCAGCCAGTTTGATCATGATACTCTGTTTAATTTGCAGGGTATTGGAGCATATGATAAGTGCATTGTGGCAATTTACCACATGGCTGCTGTTAAATTTAATCCCTGTTGGTAAAGTCGTTTTGCTTTCTATTTAGCTAGATTTTCAGGCATTGAAAAGTAAAGTAAAGTTTGTTTTATTTAATGACGCCACTAAAACACATTGATTTTTTTCTCTCATCATCTCATCATCGGCTATTGGACATCAAACATATGGTCATTCTGACACTGTTTTTTAGAGGAAACCTGCTGTTGCCTCATAGGCTACTCTTTTACGACAGGCAGTAGGGGATCTTTTATTTGCGCTTCCCACTGGCAGGATAGCACAAACCATTGCCTTTGTTGAACCAGTTATGGATCACTGGTCGGTGCAAATGCTTTACACCTACCCATTGAGCCTTGCGGAGCACTCACTCAGGGTTTGGAGTTGGTATCTGGATTAAAAATCCCATGCTTCAACTGGGATCCGAACCCAGTACCTACCAGCCTGTAGACCGATGGCCTAACCACGACGCCACCGAGGCCGGTGATAAACAATGTGCTTCCAGGGTAACCTATTTACAGGTTATCACAAAATACAGACCTGGGCCCCATTCCATGAAGTGATCTTTGCCCTAAGATCATCTTAAGTGTATAAAGTCCTGATGAACTTTAGGTGATCTTAGCACTAAGATTGCTTCGTGGAACTGGACCGAGGTAACCTATAGCTTATGACATGGGCATTAAGGTTCTGGTTGGAGTTTAGTTAGTACCACTCGATGATACAAGTTATGCGTGTATTCTGTATTGTCATATATTGAGTAAGGGTCAGTAACACAAATCAATGAGACTGATTCCAACTGTAAATTCATATTCGTAGAATGATAATCTATCTACCTATACCATTTAATGTCATCCATGGAAAACATTTCATGTCATATTCACCAAAAACTTAGGCAGCATCGCCTTAAAAACACCATGTTCCATTAAACGTGGGCTTAAGCTCTGCCCACTGGCCTTTCATGAATACAAATTACGGGTTGACTTCACAGATTAATATTATTTATGACACTACAGGCTTGACCATGTGCAGACAGCTCTTTCCAGTCTGCAAAAGTATTAGACCAATTTAGATGTAGGTTACTGAAATGCAACTGCATGCTTCATTGATTAGTGTTTAATTTTAAACACTGGTTCATTCGAAATAAAACAAAAGAAAAAACAAGAAAGGAAAATGCTCTAATGTTACAGGAATTGTACAGATTTTATTTATTTGATTGAACTTAAAATTATAAATATGCTTCTGTATAAGCCTGGTAGGTAATGCATTTATGACCCATCTGAGGCAGTGTGGAAATTTTCATTCTTATACTTATTCCCACCCAGAGCAAATGCACCACCAGGCTCAGTGGGGTAGTGTAAAACCACATACAACAAGTTTCACCCACTTTGCGGATGCGATTATGGGTGTGTCTCCGGAGTGTACGACCCCATATGGGGGAATGATTATGCTGCAGACACTGTAGATTCAGTGTACGCCAGAGTCAGGTGATACCAAGATATCTCAACTGACAGCAAGCATGGAACTTGGCCCTGTCAACTAGTTCCATACCGAAATGGAAGTACTGTGGTTTTACCCTTCATCTCATTATCATCTATGTTTGTGATATTCTAAAAATTTTTTTTTAAAAATTGTCTCTGTTATATGTTTGTGGTGTTTTTTTAAAAAAGAAACAATCCCCCCCCCCCCCAAATGAATATGATTCTGTTTGAAGGGTGTGTGACAAACCTCTACTGCCATGTGCTGAATATGCTCCTTGGTAACCTCATAACACTTACAGGGCATGTTGGTTTGGCATTCTGACAATTCCTGGCCTAGAGGTGGGGCAAGCAAAATCAAACATTGTGGATGTAGTGTTTACTTGTGTGCCCAATGGCTTGTTCACATTTCTAGGTTGACACAGTTTAACATTGTTTGGTTTCATAACTTTAAATACGCCAAGACACAGCCGAGTTATAATAACTTATCATAGATGGGTTATTACTGTGACGATGCATTGGGAGTCGGTGTTATATGCGATATATGCAATACACCAAACACAACAGTGGATACATTTTGTTTGATTGGGATCTTTTAAGTATAGGGGGCGGGACGTACCCCAGTGGTAAAGCACCCGCTTGATGTGTGGTCAGTCTGGGATCAGTTCCCATCGGTGGGCCCATTGGGCTATTTCTCGTATGTACTACCCTGTCTGTGGGATGGTGCATATAAAAGATCCCTTGCTGCTAATCGAAAAGAGTAGCGCATGAAGTGGCGACAGCGGGTTTCCTCTCTCAATATATGTGTGGTCCTTAACCATATGTCTGACGCCATATAACCGTAAATATAATGTGTTGAGTGCCTTGTTAAATAAAACATTTCCTTCTTTCCTTTTAAGAATAGTTATCTCTAAATTCTGACAGCTCAATTGAGTACTCTATATAGTGTTGTGCTGGTACCATGGGAACACTTGAATGATAAGATAGGTGTTGTTGAATGAATGAATGTTTAATGACACCCCAGCACAAAAATAGAAATTGGCTATTAGGTGTCAAACAAAGGTAAGTACTAGTATATCAATATGATTATTAAGTCACTGGATGTATAGAATGTACATGATAAAAACATTTTAGCAGTATTAGTAATAGCACTGGATTGGTTTTATTTATTTATTTATTTTTAAATCCTAAAAATAAATCACTTAATTGTTACACAAATATCTTGTTTATAAGTCCAGCATAGGCAGTTGTGTTAAGTTTAATCTTTATATCACCGGCCTCGGACATAAGACTGGTAGGTACTGGGTTCGCAGCCCGGTACCGGCTCCCACCCAAAGTGAATTTTAACAACTAAGTGGGTAAGTGCAACACCACTACCCCCTCTTCTCTTTCACTAACCACTAACAATTAACAACTGACCCATGCACTGTCCTGGACAGATAGCTGAGTGGTGTTCCCAGAACAGCGTGCTTGAACCTTAATTGGATATAAGCACGGAAATAAGTTGAAATGAAATAATCCTTATTTCAGACCCAGAGTGTATAAACCTAGCTGATGGAATAGGGCGTTCAGCACTGACCTATGCGGTTCACTTTGACCAAGATGAGGCTCTGAATGTGCTGCTGGAAAGTAATGCTGATGTCAACATGAGAGCTCATGGTAAGTAATACTATACTAATAGATACTCTGTACGCTTAACATAAAATATGTGTGTTTCAAGTTACCAAACCAAGCCTATTTTTAACTTGCTGACCGGTTGTTGTTTTTTTGGTTGTTTTTTAAATTACCAAGAAAAAACCAATTATATAAAAAATAACCGCTTTGGTGTTGTAATGATTTGTTTATCATATAAAATAATTTGTCCTAATAAAAATGTGTTTTTTTTATTACTTAATTGCCCTGTTTTTTTCAACATGTAATAGGAAACAAGCTGTTGTTTTGGTTCAGCCTAACTGACCTCATGTGTAGTTTGTTGTCACTGTAGGTTAGTTCACCAAGGTAAACATCTACGGTCCGTTTTTTAACATTTTGACATTTATTGGACCCGATGTTTTACAACTTTAACAGCAAAAGCAAGCATGCAGTTTCCGCCCAGATTTCAGGCGGAATCGATACAACCATGAAATTAGTTATTTCGTGGCAAAATATGAGATGTAACAATAAATATAAACACTTACTGTATAAAGAAAACTTACCGAGTCACGTTTTACGCATAAATAGACAGTTTGTCCAAATAGTAATTCTGCATTAATCCAATTTTCAGTTACGAACAAAATCTCGAATATTCCCGCCGGCCATTGTGAGCATATTTAAAATGTGATTGAAAACTGTTGGCGGAATCGGATTATTTTTATTATTATTCGTCTCGGGTTCACGAGTTTCTTCCACGATGTTTAATGGAATATCACGTTTAATAATAATAATAAATAAATAAATAAACTTAATTAATGAATAATATTTTTTTTTAAATAAATTAATAGATAATAAATTAATTAATAATAACAATTACATAATATAATAAAAAATTAATTAATTAATACTTAATAAATAATACTATAATAATAAATTACTGAATAATGTTAGTAATTATAATAAATAAATAACATAAATAAATTATTGATTTAATAATAATGATAATAAATAAATTAATGAATTAATTTAATTATTAACTAAATTTTTTTCATTTATAAATGTTTCCGTTACACTCACACATGCACGCACACACACATACACTTATATACACACACAACACAGAGGGGTGGGGGAGACAGACATAGAGGATGAAACGGGGTGGCAAGATATCACGGATTTGCTTGTTTCTTGTTTCTTGTTAATGTGCATTATTCGTAATTTAGTGTGCTAACCCGTGTTTAACACACATTGATACGAGGCAGTTGTCTCAAGCAGCAGTTGTCACCAAGTCACGTTTATGAATTGATTACATTCAACAACACATAATGTTGGAGGCAATCCTCAACAACATAGTTAATGTTCAAACGGTTAAGTAGGAATCAAAATGCACATCAGTTTATCCAATGTGCAGACAGGTACAAGGCAGTCATCACAAGCAGCATTTGTCATCAAGTCACACTTATGCATTAATTACAAGACATGTTCATATGGTTGTGAGGCAATCCTCAATTGGTACCAGGATTTCTTCAGGTAAGTTTACTGTTAACATGTACATACACTTATGTTAATTTCTAAATGTTATGGTTAACATTTGAGACTTAATGCTTGATAATTATGTAGTTGAACATACTTTTTCAGTACTTTATTTAAGTACATTGCTGTGCAGATTTGTAATGTAACTACATATGACTTATAGCACAAGTTTTGAAAGTAGTTACATGAATATGTTTCAAGGAATAAATTACATGGAGCTGACAATCATTATAACATTTTAGATTTACATGGATAAAATATTTTAAAAACAGCCAGTTTAACTTTCAAATTGTGTTTCCCCATTTCTTTGTGTGTCTATTCACCTTTCCCCAGCACTTGCTATAAAAGATTAATATAAATATTATGAAAGATTAATGAAACTATTATAATCAATGATTTTTTAGGTTGTTGGGTTGGGGGCTGTGCATGTTAATTATAAGAAATTTATATATATATTTTGTTTTTAACTGAATAAAACTCCTAAAATAACTAATAACCAGTAATTATAGCTAAAAAAAAAGAAAAAAAAAGGAGAAAAACCTTTGAAACACATGTAAGCAATGGCCTGTAATAATAATATTTGAAAAAAAAATACTAAAGGAAATAATAATTTTTAAAAAAGTAAATAAATGAAGGCCTTAAAATAAGTAATGACCTGTACTAACAATCATTATTTTTTTTAATAATACTAAAAAATAATAATACACCCCAAAACTTTAATGTGATAATATTATTAACAATGCATATAATGCAACCCACACAAAGCACATATATAGAAACAAAAATAACAAAATAAATAATCAATTCCATTCATTTCCGCAATATTTCTTTTTATTGGGTGGACGTAAAATGCTTGATACGAATAATTTTCGTTTCGCAAAATTTTCATTCCGCATTTTCGATGTACCAAGATAAAAATAGCTTTCAAATGTTTAAATGTGTCATCTTCAAACATCTAATCCTGGAAAGGTTACCAAAGGTATTCAGGGCTCAAAATGCAGTGTTAGTACATGCACCGGTGCATGCTGATTTTTGCGTGTGCATGTAACTTTTAAAACTGGGTGCACGCAGTGCATGCTAATATTTTTCAAGTACTGTGTATTGCGTATACTAGTATCCTGTTGTCTACCAGATTCAGACTCAAGTTGTTGAATTTTGCGTATGCATTTCGTAATCTGTTCGCCACATGAAAACGATAACTTTTATCTTATGGGCGCATCCATTTTGTATCCCATAATCCTACTTACAACAATGGTGCCCTTTCGGTCATTTCCGTGAAATATATTTGGGAAAATTGCCAGCAATATCTCGGTTATATCCGTGAACGGTATTAGGGAAGGTGGTCGAGACCGACTTTGGGGTATCCTTGCGCATAACACAGTTATTGTCGTCACTGACAAATTGAACTCCGCCAGATCTGTGATCAATACAAAGTACCGTAACTGCCTTGAACATTTTAGACCTCAGATATGGGCACTTGATCAAATGATTGCGAACGTGCAGGTGCGTTACTCGCGTAGTTGACTCCAAGTCAGCCAGTGATTATTTCAATCGCAACTTCTCGTCGAATTCCGTAGGCTAATTTATATTATACCAACAGATCTTATCGAGTTACAAAAGTTGATAACTTGCTTAATACAAAACACAAATATTCGTACGTTTTTGTAATAGGTCTGTTATAGATTGCTGTTGGGTGAAATTTTCAAATTTGATCAAGAATCAGTAATAAACGCAGTTGTATAACGTTCTGGTACTGTTAATAAATAAATATAGGTATTGCCGAATAATTCCGATTTACCTTATTTTTGGTGCATCCAGAATTTTAATGGTGCATGTAACTTTTTTTTCATTTCTAGCCCTGGTATTGTAATTCATATTTTTGTCTAAAGTTTATTAAAATACGTTGTTGTACTTGTTGAGGCTCTTAAATAAAGCACATATGCCTGATTTTATTAAATCGTGATTGCAAATATAAAATTCGATCCAATGGATAAACGTTACGGCACAGCAATAAACATCACAATAATAAATATCGTGCCAGAGACGTTTATCTTGATGAACTACTGTAGGTCTGATCAAAGTGCAGACCTGGCAGGGATTGAGAAATGCTTGACTGATTTGTGAAGTAGACTCACGTGGCATTATCTGACAGTTCATACATTAAAGGGACTGTTACTTAGGTCTTTCCAGTTAACAAAGCCTTTTCAACAACTAAAATTACATATTAAGTGTATTTCCCATGTAGAATATCAACGTCTATATTAATGTGTTTCTATTGACCTAATTTTTAAAAATTTCTATTGACCTAATCCTGTCTCAATGGAAAAGCTGGCAGTTGTCAGAACGTGTGCCTATGACAGGCATGTACTGTAACAGCTGCTCTGAATGTACATGTTAAACAACTTGACCATGAATCATGACCTAATGTTTGTAGTAGTTCAAACTTCATTTTGTTTCCCCAGCAATTTTCCCCCCATAAGTATGAGATTATTGAAGATACAATTTTTTTAGCTGAAATGATAAATAGAATGTAAAACGGGACATAAATTTGATAATAATTGGTCCTCTATATATATTACTTTATGTTTTAACTTGACAAAGGAAAAATGGCAGGTATTATGCAAGTGATGTTTGTACTAGGTTTTCAAATGCATTCAGAATTGAAAGAAAAAACATCCCAATGACAGATGAAGTGGTGGAAAACAAAAGGAATTAAAAATCAGTTTTGAAATAATCATCACATGTATTATCGTTTGCAAACTCCACCCCATTTTATACTTACAAACAATAGATTTAGAAATCAAGCAAATGAAATGTGTACACTTAGGTTTTTTTATTGTCGTAAAGAAAACAAATAGTGACCCTATGTACTTTACAAATAATTTGTCATTCCTTGTGAATCCAACACACTAGTGTTTGAAAAGATCTTCTTAGTGATAGAATAAAGGTCCTTTTAATGTATTTATTTATTTTGCATCCATTGTAGTTGAGAAAACAAATGTATCATTACCAATATTTTAGAAGCCACTCAAATCCAACCCAGCTATGATTTATTTGTACCTTTTTAATACTTGTAACTTACAACATTCCTGTACTCACCAATGTTGTATATACCCATAATCCACTAAATGTACTTTTATTTCAACCATGTATGCATAAGAGAAAACATGTAGAAGACCCGCTTGTATAAAATAATTATGATACTGGCCCCTCTTCCATCACCACCCCCACCCCCCCCCCCAAGATCGTTTTTGTGAACAAGCCTCAGAAAACATGCTTTCTCTTTCCATCAAATGATAATTTCTTGAACAGAACTAAGTGACAAGATACACAGCCATGCAGTTCACCGAGTAAAGGTCACTGCATGCTTAACAAGACTGAAAAACACTAAGCGCAACAAAACAAACACATTTGTTTTTAGTTATACGTCTAGTATTGAATGTAGTTATGATGAATAATCCCATGTACACATACGTCACGGAATGGCAGCGGTATTGATTTCATGTTATTTGCAGGTGGAGAGAGCTACGATCAATAAGTACATTGAAATTGGTCGGGGCTGATGACATCCGTGGGCATTTGTGCCGAGACTGCCTCTGAACACTGCCTCTTAATTGGACATCACTCGATCAAATTAACATTCCTATGACGTCTTTCGTGCTCATTTGACATTTAATCTGAACTAAAAATATTCAGCTTATGACGATAAACATAGCATTTTAGTTTATATAGTACAACTATACTGATTTGTAGTATGTAGACATATAGATCTATATAGTTATAGACAGATAAAATCAAAGTGCATGATTACTTTGAAAGATGTTCAGACCCATGGAACAGTTATACATTTATTGCTATAAATAAAAAGGATAAAGTATCAGTCCTCTGTGTGGATATAATATTACTCTGCAATAAGCCATGTCCGTGTAATTCAGTATTTATATCTATTTTTATCCTGCAGTTTCACTTTCTGTTGACAGAATATGACGGAAAAAGGAAAGTCATATCCTGCTACTAACAGGATATGACTTTTGATATCACTCATGTGATGTCACACGCATAGTTACATTACAAAATCGCTCATTTGACCTGTAGGTCATTATCGTACAATGTAACAGACATAATAGCTTTTTTCTTTAATGTTTATAGTCTTCAAGATAAAAATAATAACTAGTTAATGACGTTGAATATCTGGTTTATCCTGTTCAGGCCAAATGATAAATTTCCCATTCTTACCTTCACAGGATAAAGCAGATATCCGACGTCATTAACTAGTATTACTCTATATAAATATTAGAAATTATGTCAATGTCAATTATCTTATTTCCCATTCTTTACAGTTCTGATAAAATATCAGGAAACATTTTGTTCAGTATCGCATTGCAATTAACTATGCAAGTTTCAAAGATCACTACACAATATTAAAACATTAAACAGACCTAAGTCAGTAGTTGCTAATCAATTTTCAATTGATAAGAAATGTCGCTAATCAAAATTTTGAACACAAAATTTCCCCTGAATATTATTAGATACATTATATACAGCAATATAAAGAGGACCCAATATACATAAGATTACTTATTTATTTATAGTAATGAGATCAATTTTTAAAAGAGAATCTGAGAGGAAAATATGAAACTTCAGACAAAATGTCATTTGAACCTGTGATAACTATTTTTGTGAAATCTTGTATGTTATGTAAGACATTGCAGTAAATGTAATAAAATACATGAATGATGAATAACATTGAGGTGCATTGAAAAAAAAGAAAGAAAAAAATTGAACACCACCAGCACATTAATAACTGGTTATTGTAATTATGACACATAGTCTTGAAAGTCATTGATGTCCTTTGTCTGTTATATTTTATGGCTTCTGCTTTTAGAATACCACCCAATGTGTTATTTCTAAGTAAGAAAGAAATGTTTTATTTAATGATGCACTCAACACATTTTATTTTTGATTATATGGTTAAGGACCACACAGATATTGAGAGAGGAAACCCGCTGTCACCACTTCATGGGCTACACTTTTCGATTAGCAGCAAGGGATCTTTTATATGCATCATCCCACAGACAAGGTAGTACATACCACGGCCTTTGATATACCAGTCGTGGGGCACTGGCTGGAACAAGAAATAGCCCAATAGGCCCACCGACGGGGATCGATCCCAGATTAACCGCGCATCGAGCGAGTGCTTTACCACTGGGCTACATCATGCCCCTTTCTGCTTTTCGAATACCCAATGTGTTATTTCTGAGTAGAACTATATTGCTGTATTGTACATGTAGATTGGAGCATTTTCACAGAGTACTTTGATCAGCTATGTGTACCCTCCTCCCTCATCCTAGGTGTGCATAAACAGTTTAAAAATGTACACTGGCCAACCCCCAACCCCACATCCAAACCCACACCCATGGCCAGCATGGTTCATTCATAAGGTTTGTTTTATTGGTCTTGTCTATTTATAAAATGCCAGCTATGTATATATATGGTGTAAGAATTAGAAGGCAAATGGACTTTGCATATTGATCGAGACAAAATAAGTGATGCCTTAAATAACTTTCATTTCAAATTATTTTCGTGCTTATATCTAATTACGTTTCAAACACACTGTCCTAGGCACACACTTCAACTACCTGGGCTGTCTGTCCAGGACAGTGGGTTAGTTGTTAGTTGTTAGTGGTTAGTGACAGAAAAGAGTTTGTAGTGGCCTTACACCTACGCACTGAGTCGTTAAAACTCACTTTGGGTGGAACCGACAAGCCTTATGTCTGATGGCTTAACCACGACACCACCGAGGCCGGTTTTAATTAACTTGACATTACTATTATTTTTAAAATTTATTTTTAAAATTTTGTTGTTGTATTTCAGATGGCTCAACAGCTCTTCACAGGGCCTGTCATGATGGCAACCATGTTGCACTGAGTTTGCTTCTTGACTACGGTGGCGACTTCAGTGTCCAGGACACCAATGACAGGGCACCCATCCACTGGGCCGTTACGACACCTAGCCATGAATGTCTTACTGTGAGTTTGCTGCTGTTGCTTTGTATGGGCAAACATTGCTTTTAATCTTGGCAACAGCTCATTAAAGAAAGAACTCAAAATATTTTGGTTTCACAACTAAATTATATGTTTATTGTTAGTTGCATGTCAATGCAGGCCGGTAGAAACTAGGGATGGAGGGAGGGCGAGGGGCAAAAGTTTTTTTGATCCTATTCAGGGTTTCTGCCAGAGGGTAAAATGGGTATGGTGCCATACCCAGATTTTTTTGCAGATTTATTTTTTAACGTTAACCTTTTGACAAAATTAATTACTCTTATCATTAATGTATGATTTTCTTAACCCTAACCCTAACCGTAACCCATTTTCTTTCTGGGGGAGGCCCTCCATACCCCTTGTTGACTGTGGTTGCATTCAATTCCATAGCGCCACACCCTAAAATTTCTTTCTGGCAGAAACACTGCTATTATATAATTACATTATTACAAAGCATTAAAATGTATTTGTGTCCCCACCTAGCTACAGCAAGTGCACCCTCCCCTCCCCCCCCCCCCCCCCACCTACACACACACACACACGCTTCTTCACAAAGTGTTCCTCTTGGCCTGCAATGACAGTTGAACTTATTCTATGGTCTCGAGAAGGATTACATAAAAATTGTGTATAATACAACACATACAATATATTATCAGCATTGCTTAGTAGTTGACCTGTTATAAGCATGTAACTAATTATATGCTGTCTCTCTCTCTTCTCGACCATGCGTTGAAATAGCCATTGTCTAGACATTTAAACAGCTGTAGTTTTAAAATGTGCCGAGGTGTCGTTATGAACCAATATATTCCTTTCCACATTTCAGTTACTTCTGGAGCGGCTGGCCAACGTGGGTGTCCGCGACCAGGACGGCCTGACCCCGTCAATGTGGGCGTGCCGAATGGACAACATCAAGCACTTCGAACTGATCAGTCGGTGTGAGACCTGCTACGTGGCCGAACCGGACGGCATAGAGCGAGATAACTCACAGCGCACGTGGATGCACTGGTCCGTCCGCAGGACTGAGCCTCTCGAATGTCTCCAGGTATTCTTTAACATTCTCATTACTCGATTAATTATTGACAAAAACCACGTTGAGGGGGTACAAGCTTATAATTTTGACTCGTATATTTTCACTTAAATTTATTTATAAATACATAAAATAAAGTTCATATTTCAATTGGTAAGTATTATTTTCGTGGGTTTTTCTAATTTTTAGGATATTTTAGATCAGTTAATGTTGATTAAAATTAGGCAATTTGTTTTTAAAAGTCGCGTTTACTTACAGGCATTTGTTGCCAGATTGTCCAGTATTTATCAATAATAGTGGTTTTCTGACCAGAATTTGTTTAAAAAAATTATTTACGATTCTTATCCTAATATTTGGTGATTTTGTTTTTGGTAAAACGGTCAAATTTATTATCAAATTAGCTGTCACAATCAGCTATCGATCTCTGAAAATGACTGTGATGTGTCGCCATTGTTGTTAAGTGAAAATAGGCCTACTTGCAGAAAACCATGTTTTGAACTAAAAATTCCAAGGTATTTTTCATGGAAAACTAAAAACTAAAGCAATCATACTCTAAACTAAACTGTTTCCTGTTGTTATATTAATATTTCCGGTGAGTGCCATGTGCAAAATGGCAGGAAATATGAATTGGGGAATGCACTGTATATCGACTGTTGTGACTTCGGGCGAGATATCTCGCCTTCAGTAGTCAGAAGGTTAAAAAAACCTTTCTTCTGTTACCTCACAGCAATAGCAATAGCCACCCTATTTGAAGAATGTCTGCTTTCGAAGTTCAAAATATTTCTTCAATATATTTATTGTACATACATGCAAAGTGTATCTCCAATTTAAAACAAGAATAATCAAGGAAAATCTTAAGATTTATGGAGAAATGGTACAACAATGGCCATATTAAAAATGATTTATCATCATTATTATAGCTATTGCAACATGCGTGTACATCCTGACAGATAACTGAAAATGGTACATTGTGTACATTTAATATAACAATGTTTATTTCACCTTTTGTTTTCGTACTTACTCTGTTAGTAATATTACTCACAAATTGGATAAAAATAATGATAGCATAATTTCCATAAACATTAAGCCTTAACCTCATTATATAACAGAAAAATATGTAAGATTTAGATATCGTTTATGACGATAAGTCATATTTGTTAGTATTTTGTTAGCATATTGACACTCAAGCACAACAGCCAGGAACAACACATGAAGGGTCTTTTGGATGGGGGTAACTTTTCAGTATGACCTTTTTGCCCAACCTGTGTACATGGTGCTTGTTATCCAACTTGATGTTTATTAACATTATAAATATACACTCATATGTCACCTTAGTCTGCGTGGCAGAAAGGTCTGCACATGTTAATGACGTTACATTACGTCTTGAAACAAGTGTCGGGGTATGTTTGTAAACAAACAAAAATGTTAATTTAATTCACAAAACTGTTGTTAAAACAACACATCTTGATTGTGAATATATGTATAAAACTGGTCGATAACACTTTTATTGAAAAAAACTGAATTAATGCACTAAAAGTATACTTTTGCCAGCCTCAATCAACATGTTTTTGTATCACCTGTCAACACGTGTCTGTCAACGTTGTAATGATCAACCTTGTATATCAACTGACACAAGTTTACATAGAAGCTTCAATACATACCTTATTGTAATTTATGAATCCATAAATGAAATGAATGTCTTATTTTATCTGTTAACGTAAACATCCAAGCATACTTTGAATTTCCCTCCGATTGACACAATGCAAAATGGCTGCACACAGACTTTGAAAATTGCACTGACAGCATAGCCTATTTTAGCTATAGTCTGTTTTAAAATTATCATTGATTGTCCTATATGTCTAACGAACACTATTTGTGCTCATTTACACAGTTAATAATAGACAATTTTTGTTGAATAATGATCAAATATTTTTTACATTGGCTTTTTTTAATATTGTCATTTTGTGTTATCCAAACTAAGGAGCATGGAACACCATTTATATTTATCTCATTTGCACAATCTAAATGTTTCTGAAACAGACTATAACAGGAAGTGTTTATTATTTAGAACTTATAAAAAGTCGGATCCATTGTTTGTTGCTGTTTTATGTAAACATTAGCGACAGAAGTGGTTGTTTTAATGTTTGCTGCGCAGAGTTATGTGCTGTCATGCAGGCCAGTAAATGCAGGGGGGTCCCACTAAAAATGTGCTCATTACTTGAGTTTAAAAAACATTAAAATTAAAATAACTTTAGTTGTAACACGTTTATTGTTCCATTGTACTGTGGCGGTAAAACAAATATTTTTAAAGAAATATTTTAACTTTAAAATATAACACAAATGCTTAGGTGCGCAGAGTTAGGTGCCACCAGTGTATATCCCCTGGCTTCTATTCTCAAAGGAATACTGGCCTCTGAAAATTGCAAGAGCTATAGTTTCGTTCTCGCGTCGCTTGAGTAAATATAGTTAATTGCAAGAGCGATAGTTTCGTTCTCGCGTCGCTTGAGTAAATATAGTTAATTGCAAGAGCGATAGTTTCGTTCTCGCGTCGCTGGAGTAAATATAGTTAATTGCAAGAGCGATAGTTTCGTTCTCGCCTCACTTGAGTAAATATAGTTAATTGCAAAAGCGATAGTTTCGTTCTCGCGTCACTTGAGTAAATATAGTTAATTGCAAAAGCGATGGTTCCGTTCTCGCGTCACTTGAGTAAATATAGTTAATTGCAAAAGCGATAGTTTCGTTCTCGCGTCACTTGAGTAAATATAGTTAATTGCAAGAGCGATAGTTTCGTTCTCGCGTCACTTGAGTAAATATAGTTAATTGCAAGAGCGATGGTTCCGTTCTCGCGTCACTTGAGTAAATATAGTTAATTGCAAGAGCGATGGTTCCGTTCTCGCGTCACTTGAGTAAATATAGTTAATTGCAAGAGCGATGGTTCCGTTCTCGCGTCGCTTGAGTAAATATAGTTAATTTCAAGAGCGATGGTTCCGTTCTCGCGTCGCTTGAGTAAATATAGTTAATTGCAAGAGCGATGGTTCCGTTCTCGCGTCGCTTGAGTAAATATAGTTAATTTCAAGAGCGATGGTTCCGTTCTCGCGTCGCTTGAGTAAATATAGTTAATTGCAAGAGCGATAGTTTCGTTCTCGCGTCGCTTGAGTAAATATAGTTAATTGCAAGAGCGATAGTTTCGTTCTCGCATCGCTTGAGTAAATATAGTTAATTGCAAGAGCGATAGTTTCGTTCTCGCATCGCTTGAGTAAATATAGTTAATTGCAAGAGCGATAGTTCCGTTCTCGCGTCACTTGAGTAAATATAGTTTACGTAACCCATTTTTGGTTCACACATTGAATTTGTGACATCATTTACATGGTCATGATGGATTACCTAAACACAAAATGGGTTACCTGAATGTTTTGTTTTTTTGCAACCCGTTGATGGATTATGCAAATTTTCAATTCTTGGAGTCCTGGAATACAACGTATTGAGTAACCTACAAGTATTGTATTGCAGTTCCTGGTCATGTTTGTATGTATGTATGATAGTTTTAACATGCTCCTATACCACTAGGCTTTTAAGCATGTTTATGCCAGGTCCCATCTCTGGAAAGCCAGCGGCCTGATCTTGGACAGAGTATATGAGAGGGGTAATTTTGATTTTTATATCCAAAATTTGTTATGGGGACTTTAAGTAATTTTTGTGCGCATTTCAAATATTAATATTGTAATTGATAAAATATAATCTTATTTTTTGGTCGCATTTTTGATCGGGCAGTCTAAAATAATCATTATTTAAATTTTTTTGTCATGTTTGTGCTATGTTCTTGTGTATTTCAGACATTGTTGACAGCTAGTACAGCTACACTCAAAGACGTTTATGGCAAAACAGTACTACATGTTGCTGCAGAAATGGGTAATGAGTTTGTTTATATTAATCTGGGCTAGCTCTAGCTGAGCAAAACAATTTGTTAAATTGTCTATTAAACTTTAAAAATTTGCAGAAATTGTCATTTATTTTCTAAAAAATGTCAATTATTACATGAAATTATTTCGCCAAACTAAAGTAAAATTGCTTTCAAAAATTTGCAATTGGTGAATTTGGCGAGTGCCAGAGCTAGCCCAGTTATTTGTTTGCTTATCATCTGGTAATTGTCCTAAAAATGACCCAGCAAAGTATTGCCTGAAAATATATTCAATGAAACTGGATCCTCAAAGCCAAAAACACTCTAAACCGAAGACATCTTACAACTATAGTCTGTCCCACAAAGAACAAGTTATTTATTTCTGAGCCAGTTGTTTTCTAAATTGCACACAAAAATAGTATTTTGTTGTTATTTCCTTTTAAAATGTGCTGAGGTGTCGCTATAAACAAATATTCCTTTCCACATTTCAGTTACTTTTACTTTTATGTCAAACAAAACTGAAATTATTTACATAAATAATTTTTGTCGGATGATGGGACGGACTATAGACTTTTTACTTGGTCCTGTGGGTGTCCAGTTTAGAGGGGTGGGTGAAGGAATACAGAAACATCAGTCATCTACAGATATCATGTACATATTATATAAATATGGAGAAAGGCCACTTTATATTGTAATTAAATGTTTTATTTATATAATTTTTGTAGGTTCATTGGCAGCTTGTCGGGTAATCATGGAAATTGCAGACAAAACCTGCGTTCTTGACCGTGACAACAATGGGCAGACGGCGCTGCACCTGGCAACGATAGGTGGACATGGCGATGTGGTCAACTTCTTGCTGGAACAGGGCAGTAAGTTTGTTACAGTGCATTAGTTCTTGCTGTTATCTAATAATTTGCAAAAGAATCTTCTTTTTTTTATTTGCCTCAAATATGTAACACGAAGACAAAGACATTTTTGGTTAGGACATTATAGATGTGTATATAGACAATGATAATGAGATCACCTTTCCGGTGTAGGAATACATGACTGGGCAGTGTTCCACGCTTGCTGTCAGTAGGGTTATCTCGGTGTCATCCAAGCCTGTTGTACAAGGTTAAAGTTTGTTTTGTTTAACGAATCCACCAGAACACATTGATTTATTAATCATCGGCTATTGGATGTCAAACATTTGGTAAATTTGACATATACACATGTAGTCAGAAAACCTGCTACATTTTTCCATTAGTAGCAAGGGATCTTTTATATGCACCATCCCACAGACAGGAGAGGACATACTACAGCCTTTGATATACCAGTCGTGGTGCACTGGCTGGAACGAGAAATAGCCCAATGGGCCCACCGACAGGAATCGATCCCAAACCGACCATGCATCAAGCGAGCGCTTTACCACTGGTCTAGGTCCCCTGGTGTACAAGAAACCCTTACTACCTGCTGAGTAATCCTCTCCAATTTGGGGTCATACACTTGGGAGACACTCCCATTTGTGGTCATACACTTGAGAGACACTCCCATTTGGGGTCATACACTTGGGGAAACACTCCCATTTGGGGTCATACACTTGGGGAAACACTCCCATTTGGGGTCATACACTTGGGAGACACTCCCATTTGGGGTCATACACTTGGGACACACTCCCATTTTAGGGTCATACACTTGGGAGACACTCCCATTTGGGGGTCATACACTTGGGAAACACTCCTATTTGGGGGGTCATACACTTGGGAGACACTCCCATTTGGAGTCATACATTTGGGAGACACTCCCATTTGGGGTCATACACTTGGGAGACACTCCCATTTGGGGTCATACACTTGGGAGATGCTCCCATTTGGGGTCATACACTTGGGAGACACTCCTGTTTGGGGTCATACACTTGGGAGACACTCCCATAATTGCACCCATTAACTGGGTGAAACTCTAGCAGTACACTCACTCTGGGTAGGCTTTGGTATTGGAAAGAACAATCCTCCATTGCATGAGGATCTGGCCCGGATTGGGTCCCTGGCCTCCCAGAGGCCGAACCCTGGGGCGGACATGCTCGAAACATTTGTGGTATATGAGCATGTTAAAGTATAACGCACACACGCATTGCATGAGGTGGGGCACGGACCCAGTATGACTACTAACCTTGAATCCAGTGAATAGTCCATTACACTGCAGAGGTTGGTTATAGAGTTCATTCTCTGTGCAGCTATGAATCTACAAGGGTTAATCAGGGTTTTTTGTCTTGTCAGTTGATCTAAATGTGGAAGATCACCTGGGCGCCACGGCATGGAACTATGCTAGAAATCAACAGCTGCACTACTGCCAGCTGATTCTCATGTCCCATCAGCGACAACGTCTCTCCAACAACCGGGGCGCCACTGTATCCAAGGGCATGGGTTTAATCGACAACATCAGCCTCGTGAATGGAGACATGCAGATGCACCCGGACTTCTACAACAGCAGAGAAAGTGTAAGAAATCGTTATCACAGAAGCATGTGTGCTATATACATTTTATGTAATAAGGGTGATAAATTTATTATTATTATTATTTAGTTTTTTTTAATCCAAATTGTTAATTGTGAATGCTTGTTAGCTTCATGAAACCACATTATTGTTGACTAATACTACGTACAATGTGTTCACAGACCTGTCAACCTTTAGTCAAGAGAAAGCAGGAGGTGTGTGTTGAAAAAGCAGGAGAATTTTTAAATGTACACGATTTAACACAAGTTTTTAAAAAGTATTACAATAAGTTATATGAACACTACATAATGTCATGTATACTTGTCAACCTTAGATCTTGGCATTAAAATAATAAATGAAATAATTAATTAAATGTTTTATATATATATATATATATATATATATATATTTTTTTTTTTTTTTATTTTTTTTTTTTTAATATTTAAATATGATTTAATACATATTTTTAAAAATAACTCTTTTGTCCAAAAATGTTAAGATTCCCGTGAAGTGTACTCTTGTTGCCAACATTTTACTGCACAAACCTACAAATCTGGCTAATACAAGTATTGTCTATATGGCTTCTTGGTATTTTCATTGTCTTGCTTTGACGTGTGATTTTGACATCGTATGTATTGATGCATGTGGTGGCTGTCAACTCTGCATTTCCAGCCATAGAATTTTGCATTATGTAAGCTTAGTGGGAAGACATTTTACAAGTTTGAGGCGTTATTAGGACTAAATTGGATAGTTTTATATATTGCAACACTCAATGTCAGTACACAGCTACGGTAGCTTTAAAAAAAATTATGCTTAGAAAATAACAATTTCCCGCAGAATCCGGGAGGGTTGACAGGTCCGTGTTCATTAATATAATTGTATATGATTGGTTTCTCAAAACTAGCTCTTCACAACCTCTAGAAGAAAAAGAAAGGAAAAGGATTAGTTACACCTTGCAGCTAACGCAGCTTATGTAGGCACAGGCATAAAACAGCGGCATAAAATATGGTCATACTAACATTTTGTGATGGAACAGACGCAACTTTCAGACCTCATAAATGTTCTAAATAATAACGTGTTCTTTGTTGTTACAGAGCTGGAAGGGGAAATCGGGAAACACCACGCCAATCACCCCCCCTCACCCTCCGAAACGTCCGAGAACAGGTCGTCTTCCTATTACCAGAAGAGCCAAGAGTCTGTCTACCTCACAACAGGGTGACCCGTCACTAACGGTGAACGCAGAGAGGGCGGTGAACAGTGCAGGGAAGGAGAGAAAGAAGGAGAGAATAGAGGTTAATATGGAAAGTAGTTAGGAAAAATGACCGAATACACATGATAACCCTAAATTGGCTAAGTAAGCGGTTTTGAGGTAGATGAGGAAACCAATATGGAAAACATGTTATAAACAGTCTTTTTCTTAAACCATTGAGTTTTCCCGAAAATTTTAAGTCTATGGGATATAAACCACTGAATATGATCAACATTTTGTAAGTATAATACTGACATCAAAATCTGTCTGAATCTGAATTCAGGTGTCTTACTGATTAAAAGTACAATTAACATGAAGACTGTCAATTTCTTTGATAGTGGCTGTTTTATTTTATTTAGTCAAAAGGTTCTGTCATATTATTTCGACAAATGGTTCTGTCACAGTAATTGATCAAAACGTTCTGTCATACTTAATCAAAACGTCGTTTTATTAAAAGGTTCTTTCATATTCATTGGTCAATTCGTTCTGTCATATACTGTAGTCAATAGGTTCTGTCATATTTGGAATGTTACTATTTTGTCACTATTCTGTAAGTATTTGGTTATGTACTGAGCAGAATCTTGTGATTCTTTTAGTTTTTTTCTTAAGCCCCGGTCACACTGTCAAGGATCAGGACGCCGGGTTAGCCATGGATACGATCCGGCATCATTCGTGACAATCCGCTGTGGTCCGTACTAAACTCTACCGTACCTTAGTGATCCATAGCGACCCGTAGCGCTCCCCATTGTCAACAAACCCCTATCCTTAAAAATCCTTGGTTTATCCATTGAAAACCGCAGTTAAACCGTGGTGCATCCGTAGGGGACGGCGGATACACCACTATCCGGGGTCATCCGTGAGGTTTTCATCCGTCGTCGATCCGGCCAGACGATCCTTGACTGTGTGACCGGGGCTTTAATATTGACTCAGGTTTGTAGCTGGTTTTAGCTTACTTGTTTTAATTATTTAATTTGTTTTGAGACCTAACTTACTTGCTTTCAGGTGAGCATTGATACGAAGAGGGCCTCAGGAATGGCGTTTTATAACAATGGTCGAGAAGAGAGTGCCATGCTCACTGATGAACAATATGGTAAGGTTGCTTCTTGGGACCCAGACATAAAATATAAAAACTGTTCAGTTTTAATTAATAAGCATGTGCTTTTCGTGGTTATTCATACAAATTATTTGACATTACTCAGTGTAAGTGTTTTAAAAAAGCGGTCCACATCATACATGAATATTTTCTCATAATGTTTGGACAAAAAAACATTTATCTCAGGAATTAATACTTCTTTAAATGTTATTTTGCTGAAGCATATTGAGTATTCGTCTTAAGTAGCCATATGGATTTATTGTAAATAAACTTTTAAAATTAAACTTATTTCACAAAATTATCAGATCTACCCCCTTCCCTTCCCCATTGGCTTCATATAAAAAATAATTCCATTTCATGAGGTTGCCAAAATAACTATCAGTTTAACTAATAAAGAGTAACTCATTAGTATATTGGTCAGTATGTTTGCAGAAATGAATTTTCCCATTCTATCAGGTGAGGAAGCAGTTGATGAAGATGTTGATGCCGTCAGCGTGGGTGGGATGGACGTTTCTGACATTGATGACGACGAGGCACGACCGAAATCGCCGACCGTGACTGGACAAACTCAACCACTACCCATGCGACCCTGTCCACCTCCACGCTACAGAACCCCACACATGGCAGCGGTCTCATACCCACAGGTCAGTATGTAAAGGGGACATTTCTCTCATCCTTAAGTGTACGAGATAGAGCTATCCTATGAAATAAAGCTATGAAAGTGTTTCTCTCATCCTAGGATATATAGGACAGAGTTATCCTATGAAAGTGTGTCTCTCATCCTAGGATATATAGGACAGAGTTATCCTATGAAAGTGTCTCTCATCCTAGGATATATAGGACAGAGCTATCCCATGAAAGAAAACTATTAAAGCTGTTTTTCTCATCCTAGGATATATAGGACAGAGCTATTCCACGAAAGAAAGCTATGAAAGTGTTTCTCTCATCCTCAAATATATAGTACAGAGCTATCCCACAAAAGAAAGCTATGAAAGCTGTTTCTCTCATCCTCGGATATATAGGACATATAGGACAGAGCTATCCCATAAAAGAAAGCTATGAAAGCTGTTTGTCTCATCCTCAGATATATAGGACAGAGCTATCCCATGAAAGAAAGCTATGAAAGCTGTTTCTCTCATCCTCAAATATATAGGACAGAGCTATCCCATGAAAGAAAGCTATGAAAGTGTTTGTCTTATCCTCATATATAGGACCGAGCTATCCCATGAATGCAAGCTATAAACACTGTTTCTCTCATCCTCAGATATATAGGACAGAGCTATCCCATGAATGAAAGCTATGAAAGCTGTTTCTCTTATCCTCAGATATATAGGACAGAGCTATCCCATAAAAGAAAGCTATGAAATAAATTTCTGTCTTTCATGGGATATCAAGTGCTTGCACTTAACATGACGTCGTTGGTAATACATGACGTAATATTAAATCGAGATGGTGATGTGAGGTCATCATTCATTCATAAAAGTATTAACGTGCATATATACCACGAAGGTTTCACGCACGCCTGTCCTGGGCTTAATCTCTGGCCTTTGCCAGTGACTAAGTCCAGGACAAGGGGGGGGGGGGGGGGATTGAGTTTGAAGTGGGCGGAATTTGGAATAAGTATTTAGTAGCGTCCAGCGACTGCGCGGACCGATTAGTAGACACCGAAAATGGGCCGTGTTCTGACTGGCTGAATTTCGATTCCTTCGGGTCTAACTAGAAAAACCTAAGTCTACGGAGAATACCTGCACCTAACATCATGTCCGGACTAAGAATTTAAACCCAAAAATAAGTTTGACTGCTCGGCCGAAAAGGTTTTAAGGTGATTTGAGCAATTGAACGGGCGCCAAAGTAAAATGCGTTGGACTATTTATAAAAAAATAAACATAAGAATTTGGAAGCTCGATCGAAAAATGTTTAAAGTCCAACTAAGCCCAAAAAGGAGGTTACCTGTCCTAGTTAAGGTTGGCGCAGCAGGACTCATGGTGAGTTGATGGGCTGATCAGGGCAGAAGTTGGGGAGTCCTTCCATCAGAAACTGTGTGTTACGTTCAAGGGCTTCTGTGTAGATGTCCCGCAGTACCATCTTTAAGATGCGATGAATGGTCGCGTTGGGCATCGTAGGCATCAGGAGTCCTTGTCTGTACAACCCGTCCTGCTGTGCTGTCACATAGGTTTGGTTTGCGTGAGGGGACTCCTGGAGCTGGTACTTCCCTTGTCCTGTTGGAAGTTGGCGCCAGTGCTTGTCTGACCAGGGTCCCTTCAGATGTTTGGGGTCGGTAAATCACCGATTACCGCTCCTTTATATTTTGCCAGAAGTTTGTCACAGACAAGAATCCAATCGTCGGACATCTTCGGTGCGGTGACTGATGACATCTTCCTCCTCTTGGATTCTCGCTGGACCGCCGTGGGTTCAACAACAACTACCGGAGGTAGTGGTGGACTTGCCGGTGGCTGATCAATAACCACGTGGCCCGTGTCCATAGTAGTCGGTAGATCAACAGAAGGGGCCGCCACTGTCAGTGGAGCTGACAGCTTTGGTCCCCCCAGGGTCTTTCCTGGCGAGTGCTTCGGTCGAGCAGGTAAACTCGGTTGAGCAGAATGAACCGCCCCCGGTGGTTGAGCCACCGGGTTTGGATCACCCTGCGCCGCTCCTGGTCTCGCCCTCCTCTTCGGGACAGGTGGGACCACCCTTGGCGGTTGAGCCGCCAAGTTAGGTCCCCCCTGCGAAGTCTTGGGTCACCTCCTCCGTCTTCTGCTGGTTGTAGGTTGCTTCCTGTCACTGCTGTATAATAGTGTGACGGTCGCCGAGTCGCCATTGTGCTCGATCCGATACTTGGACAATGGCCCAAGCGATCGAAGCACAGCCCCTAGGGTGGGGGGGGGGGGGGGGGAGAGAAATCTCCACGCTCTCTAAACACAACTTCATCGCTTGAAAGTCAGGCAGAAGTCCTGAGGTCATCAGACAACAGTTTTAGATTGATATTTTGTGATTAATACCTGCCTTATAATTATTATTTTTTAATTTATAGTGTTAAATTTTATTTAACAGTAAATTGTGTGTAATGCATGAAACAGGGTAAATATGATAGTTTATTTATGTTAACATGGTAAAATAAAGAAGTTACCTTTTCAGCCATCTTTGTCTGTTCATGTAAAATAACAGTTTATTTACTAAATGGATGAGAAAAACAAAATCCATCATAATTATACAGTAATGTGAGATAGAAACAGTTCACCCTTGATATTAGAAATTTCGACCCTGGGACTTCATTTTGTGTGTACTTTTTCTATCCCTTGTTGGCCACATATGTTGGATTCTTAGAATCTCCTGTTAATACTGAAGGAGGGTTAAGCAAAAGTTATTAAAGCAGCCGTCTTTCCGTACCATATTATAATATCATTAACTGACGCAGAATACAAACACCACTACAGTTCTAATAAAGTTTTGTGTGATTGCTATTGACACTTATTGTCAGCTGTCTTTATGCAAAATACAAATATATTGCCATGCTTTTTATACATTGTAACACCAAACTGGAATAGAAGCCCAATTCTGGGTGACTCAGATTTGCGACTAGCCAAAGGACACTGAAGTAAGCATAAATAAGAAAACATGAATGGTCAATTTAAATGTTAAATAATAAAAAACAAAAAAAACAATTATGTTTTTTTTTTTTTTTTTTTTTTTTTTTTTTTTTTTTTTTTTTTTTTTTTTTTTGGTATGTTTTTAATGAATTAATTTTTTTAAATAATTAAAATATACCTGAGATTGCAGCTTTAGAATTTCACTACATTGGCTTGGGATTTTAAAGAAATGGGTTAATTTGACTATTCTACACGACAATGGGTTCATGTTAACTACTATATTCTATTCTGCAACCACTGTTTCTATTGACAGATTATGATGACCGATAAGGAAAAGTCATAAACCTATACTAGCAGGATATCACTTTTAACACATAGCTACATTACAAAATCGCTGATTTGACCTCTAGGTCAAATTACAATGTAGCTGAAATAACAGAAATAATAGCTTTTCTCCCTAATTTTTATGGTCTGCAGGATAAAGATAATAACTAGTTAATGGCGTTGGATATCGCTTTATCCTGTTCAGGTCACATGAGAATTTCCCATTCTTACCTTTCCAGGATAAAGCAGATATCCAACGTCATTAACTAGTTACTCTCTATATGTCCCAGAGCAAGTCACTGGCTATCCAGAGACAGCCCCCGGGATGGACGTGCTCGAAACTCTCGTGGTATATGAGCATGTAAAAATTATTCGCACTCGCACTCTATATAATTTAAAAAAAAACCCATTTTCCTGTATTGTAATACAGTCTCATGTTAGAACAAACCGTATAATGATACCACATGTATATATTGCAATAAAATGTCTTTGTTAACAATATTGTAGTAAACAGATTCTGTTATTAACTTCAGTACATGAGCTGTTTTACAAGTTCAAAAACAAAATATCAGCAGCATACATGTATTTTATGTCTATAGTTTGAAATAATTACACTAAATGCATGTTTTGATAGTCTGGTGTATCGTACATAGTGATTTAGAAACTGAACCATCAGATATTTATTTCAGGAACCTTCATACCCGGCATCAACACTGAAACGAAACCATGCAGACCACAAAGAGACGGAATCACAAAATGACATCGTACATGATGACATTGATGCACATCCACCTCCACATCGCTATGTTTCGAACCCGACTCAGCGTCAGCAGGGGCAGCAGCAACAACATCATCAACAACAACAGCAACAGCAGGTGCAGCAGGGCCCAATCCATGAGCCTTTTCGTTCTGGTCTGATGCAACGCCAACAGCTGTATCAAGGTCATGGACTGTATCGATCAGGTCGTGGCGGGGTCATTCCGTCGGCTCCGTCGAACATTCCTCAGAGGCCGCATGCAATCAGACAGCACGTGCCACTTCCAGCACACCCAGGGGCCAGGGACCACCCAGTGGCGCCCCCTAGAGCACGGAGTCGGGAGCGGGAACAAGTCGGCAGTCCTCCCCTATCGAGTGGTTCGGATCAGCCGAGTGGAAAGTCTGGTCCACGCGGCACGAGTCCAGATGAAGCAAACCGACCAAATTCTGGAGGCACCAAGCCACCTGGTGTGTTACGACAAATACCAGTCAAAATATCTTAGTTATCCTTGTTTTTTGTCCAAAAAATATTTTTATGAGTCGAATCGGCTGTACTTGTTAATGCAGTTATAGATTAGATGTTATTTCTCATTTACTTAATCAATCACGGGCATGGAAATAAGCATTATTTTTACTATAAAAACCCATTTAACAGACACTGATACATAATGACAATTATCAATGGCTGTTTTAACTTTGTTGTTCTTTTCAGTATCTGCTATAATTGTACTGATACCGATACGTATTATATTTATCGTAAACTATTCAGATGAGCTTAATATGGTATAAACACCAAGGGCTGTTTTTCTTTAACGCAGGTGTCTTAGCATTGTAAATGTTTGTAGTTACACGTGTAAGACATAAATAGGCTTTGTAAATTTGGCCGCAAGCCTTTAGGTGAAATATTGAAAATATCAGATATTTGAGTGAATGAGTTCGTGCCAATGAAGTGAAACTTTGTTAACACTATCTGTAAAAGTAATTATCAGTAATTTGGGTCCTAAAGGTGCCAATTATCCTACAAAAGTTTGTAAAAATTGGTGATTATGATGTCAAATTTATACTAGGATTTGATATTAGCATTTAATATTTAGCTGAAATTTGCAATTAATTTTTGTTAGTTTTGCTTATATTATGTAATTAATTGATAAATTTGTAGGAATCCTTGAGGGCAGAAGAATACAGCCTCCACCAATGCTTACTCCACTTCCAAATGCTCCGAAACCACCAAACGGAGACAGGTTTGAGAAAGCCGAAAAGAAGAAAAAGAAGAAAAGACTTGACAAAGAGCAAGACACGAAGTCTCCACCCCAGAACCCACTGGACATCCCCCAGCCCCGAGGATATGCTGCACCTCTTCATCCCTTCCCTCAGGGACAGCAACAGGGCAGGGTTCAGTCTGGCCTCCCTTCGGGGCCGCGGATCTCCAAACACGAACCACAGTATCATGAACCACGGTACAGTAGCAAACTTTCGGTTTTTTAAAACTGCACTCCTCAAGTGCTATCCTCTGAACAAAAGCAAATGAATTGTGGTCTTTTGAAGAGGAGTGAGTCTACTGTGTGTGACAAGAAAAAAGAGGAAATATTTATTATACGAATTAATGAACAAGGAATCACTATTTATTGGGGAATGCCTACGTTGCTGTTAGATCATATTGGTCCCCATTGCCATTTTCTAATAAAAATGATATAAACAGTGTATTATCTCAGCCTGCAGGTTATTTGTTGCCCATAGCAGTTAAATGTGTATGTTACAGTAAAGAGTTACATATGATGTGCAATACTGCAATATGGTTGTTACATGGTAATTGATCTTTGCTTTCACAGACATGCTAATGAGTCGGCTGATGAGGGTCTAGTTGTTACATGGTAATTGATCTTTGCTTTCACAGACATGCTAATGAGTCGGCTGATGAGGGTCTAGTTGTTACATGGTAATTGATCTTTGCTTTCACAGACATGCTGGTGAGTCGGCTGGTGAGGATCTAGTTGTTACATGGTAATTGATCTTTGCTTTCACAGACATGCTAATGAGTCGGCTGATGAGGGTCTAGTTGTTACATGGTAATTGATCTTTGCTTTCACAGACATGCTAATGAGTCGGCTGATGAGGGTCTAGTTGTTACATGGTAATTGATCTTTGCTTTCACAGACATGCTGGTGAGTCGGCTGATGAGGATCTAGTTGTTACATGGTAATTGATCTTTGCTTTCACAGACATGCTAATGAGTCGGCTGATGAGGGTCTAGTTGTTACATGGTAATTGATCTTTGCTTTCACAGACATGCTAATGAGTCGGCTGATGAGGGTCTAGTTGTTACATGGTAATTGATCTTTGCTTTCACAGACATGCTGGTGAGTCGGCTGATGAGGATCTAGTTGTTACATGGTAATTGATCTTTGCTTTCACAGACATGCTAATGAGTCGGCTGATGAGGGTCTAGTTGTTACATGGTAATTGATCTTTGCTTTCACAGACATGCTGGTGAGTCGGCTGATGAGGGTCTAGTTGTTACATGGTAATTGATCTTTGCTTTCACAGACATGCTGGTGAGTCGGCTGATGAGGATCTAGTTGTTACATGGTAATTGATCTTTGCTTTCACAGACATGCTAATGAGTCGGCTGATGAGGGTCTAGTTGTTACATGGTAATTGATCTTTGCTTTCACAGACATGCTGGTGAGTCGGCTGATGAGGGTCTAGTTGTTACATGGTAATTGATCTTTGCTTTCACAGACATGCTAATGAGTTGGCTGATGAGGGTCTAGTTGTTACATGGTAATTGATCTTTGCTTTCACAGACATGCTGGTGAGTCGGCTGATGAGGGTCTAGTTGTTACATGGTAATTGATCTTTGCTTTCACAGACATGCTAATGAGTCGGCTGATGAGGGTCTAGTTGTTACATGGTAATTGATCTTTGCTTTCACAGACATGCTAATGAGTCGGCTGATGAGGGTCTAGTTGTTACATGATAATTGACTTTTGCTTTTACAGACATGCTGGTGAGTCGGCTGATGAAGATCCGGTTGTAAATGGATATTCAGTCGGGACTCAGGACGTTCCTGCCAGCTCCCCACAGAAAACAGGTGACAAGTCACAGCCAATGGAAGGTGAGGACACATATGATGATGGGAATGCTGACAATTATATGCAGCCATGCATTGCTGAGGAGGATGAGTTGGAGAGTGGCCCCTTGATTCCTCCACCACAGGGATTTCAGTCTACTATTCAAGGAAGACAACTCTCTCAGTCGGTTCCACAGGTAAATATCTATGAAATATATATATATATATATATTTTTTTTTTTTTCCACTTTGGCTTTTGTATTCCCATAAGCCTACAGCTAACTCCATTTGGTATTAAAGTCTCTCTTTTTTTATATCTGGTAGACATTTTTACTAAAACTTTATATTTAGTAATGGTAAATTACTATTTAAATTCCATAGAATTGATTATAAAGTATTAACACTGATCCATTTAAGTTTAGACTTCAGAATTCTCACCGGAGACATTTTCTATCTGTACTGTATTAATTCTAATTAACAATCAGCTGGAGTGGGTGTCTCATTTTATAAAAAAAAATTACAACCAGCATAATTTGTTTTACATATGTAACATTAAATATTATTTTAGTTGGTTTTTTGGCAAAAAGCTGGTGTTATTTATTTTCAATAAATAGTAACAACCAGATATTATCTGCAAATTTGAAAGGTTTGTTTTTTGTGAGTCATTTAATTTATGAATTGATTCAAACTGTATCTTAACAGTCAAGACAACTAGTCAGTGGTAGAAGTTGGTGTATCTGTTTTTATTTCTATAGACAGTTTGGATATGACATGTACCGTATATTGTCGTGTATTAGTCGACTCTTTGAATAAGCCGACCTCTTAGTTTGATCCTAAATATCAAGTACAAAATCATCGGCCTCTTGTATAAGCCAAAGTCATCTTTTGTCCATTTGTATGTTGTATGGATTTCAATAATACTGTCAACAAATAGACTTGTGCTTTTCTTTTTGATTGTATTTTTTTCTCCTTTTAATAATTACAGACACTAATGTCTTCCATGTTGTGCAAAAATAATTTAGCACCGATAAATCATAACAAGAAAATTAACAATTCAAGCTGTAACAACATATCACTGCACACAAGTAATTAAACCGGCCTCGGTGACGCAGTGGTTAAGCCATTGGACTACAGGCTGGTAGGTACAGGGTTCGCAGCCCGGTACCGGCTCCAACCCAGAGCGAGTTCTTAAGTGCTCAATGGGTAGGTGTAAGGCCACTACATCCTCTTCTCTTTCACTAACAACTAACCAACTAACAACTAACCCACTGTCCTGGACAGATAGCCCAGATAGCTGAGGTGTATGCCCAGGACAGCGTGCTTGAACCTTAATTAGATATAAGCACGAAAATAAGTTGAAATGAAATGAAATTATTTACTGGACAGCAAATAATAAACAATTAATTCATGTTTAATCCCTGTTTTCCCCCTCACAGAAACAAGCAATTCTCTGGTCCGTGACTGCTATTCACACTAGTGCAGGTGGCAAAATCGTGTGATCCAATCAAATAAGAGCTTACAAAATGACATAGACAGAAGTGTCTGGAGTGAAGGAAAGCTAATATAAACTGATTGAGACTAGTTCACTTGTCATATGGTATGGTCATGTGACAATTTTGGGAGTAATTATTGTTGTGAAATTCATGTTATGTTTTTTCAGTTGGTAATGTTAATAATGAGCTTAATTTATTTATGGCATTACTTTACAGTTTAATGCATCCTCTCAACCAAACAATAGTATTAGAAATACAATACTTTTTTGAAGAAAAAACACCATTTTGTATCTTAAATTTGCCATATGAAAGACTGGTCCTGTGAAACAAAGATGGCAGAGGGTTGGAAAGAATGATGTAGTATTGTTATTGCTGTCATAAATGATATATATTGTGCATTCACCAGGCATGGTTTTACTGATAAAAGAAATCAGTTTTACATAGAGTATTTGAACCAAATAAATTGTGATTTTTTAAATAAACAAAAACACACCAAACCTACTGATTTCAGACATCAGTAGCATTCCTTGTCAGATGTGATCTTTTTAAAAATTTATTATTTCATGTTTCAAAATAAAGAGACTTTAATACTATAAGCTACAGTTTTGAAGCTTAATCACTCAGTATTTCTTGATGTACATTATTTATACTGAGATAGATGCTGTGAAGTTCTGCATAACTACATAATATAATAGTCTTGATGTTTATTTTGAGATAATGTGTTGATTTGGAAATAACTGCTTTAAATTAACTGTATAGGCTTTCTTAGTAGATCTGCCTCACTAGTGGTTTGACAAATTTATCCAATTTAAAAAATATATATAATATACATGTATATATTTATTGTTTTGACCTTAATTTATTTAGTTTTTCAGTCTTGGTGTATTAAAACTTTCATTAAAACGTCTTTTTCTAGAAACAAATTTAAATCATAAGTCAGTTCTTTTCAACAATTAATTGCCATAGAAAAATGGTTACTGTTTATTAAAAACTATTTTGTGTCCTGCTGTCTGTTCTTCCGACAGTCTGGTTTATTGTTTATGTTGGTCATGTTGTTTGTGTATCGTTTCCTTCAGCCGTTCTCTCGCAAGTCATCTGCACCCAAAACCAGTGGTAAGGTGTCATGCATGAACATACGCTCTCTATTACAGCTTGACAATGTCCATCTTTTGCTTTACATGTCTTATATATATTATATATATATATATATATATATCACACCGTGGTTGCATTGCTCTGCTCTTACTTATATCTTTCATTCAATAGCTCATTTCTACATTATGCATTGTACATTGACGGTGGATGTGGCATGTTTACTTTATTATATTTGTTTATACATTGATTTGTTTGGGTGAGAGTCGTATTGTTATTAGATTCTTAGCTTTCTGTGATTAAGGCCAATGATATTAATAACACATCATATAATATTGCACTCTTGTAAAGAATTTAAAATAACAATGCTAACAATTCCGTGACAACTGAAGAAAAAAAGGACTTGCCCTAATCACTTGCCATGCATGTAGAATTTTGGCAACATGTTGTCCTTTGATTCAAAATACCCATCCTTGATTGTTTGACTTGCAAGTGTTAGTGCTCCTAAATTTGTTTGGACATGTTTTTTGTTTGTGGGTTTTTTATTTTTGAGAAATGGACTATGTACAAAAAGTCCAGGTACACATTGCTTTCTGTTTTATTCACTGGACAAGTAGGTGTTTTTTGTTTTTTAATTCCTTAATTAATTAAAAGAAGTTAGTAAAGGAATAAAATTTCACAACTAAACATTTTAGCAGGGTGTGCACTTGGGATTTTTTTTTTACTTGCCATTTGGGTGAGTCATGTCAGCACTTTGACTTGCCTGTGCAATTTTTGAGTTGCCCGATTTTATTTTTTTAAAAACTTTAAAAGAGTAAATGTATTTGGCATAGGAGATCAGTTAAATGGGTATATGCATCTTGAATTATTATCAAAAGAAACTTTTTGGTTGTTTTACAAACATTACATTTTGGGCATTCTGAAATAATTTGCTGTAATGAAAACCCAAAATTGTGGTCGTCAGACTGACAACTCACGATACGGTTTTGACTCGCCCGATATTGTTTTCACTTGCCTGGGCAACCAGGTGACCATAAAATGCACAATGTTTTAGTACTAGTTGCATGACACAGATGAAGCAAGTTCTATTTAAAGTATGTCATGTTGCAAAAATGGTAATGTCATATTTAGTACCATAAAGTGATGGGTTTATTTGTACTATTATATTTGACTATTTTAGTAAATAGAAAAAATATGAATTTATTCCGTACAAGCTGCTTTCCATAAGGATTGTACCCATTGTAGATTTGATTTTAAAAAACAAAATTCGGCTTTTCTTTGCTTTTTTGGTATTCTTTGAAAAGCAATTATTATACTATTTCATATATAATGTTTCAGTTTATAGCTGCCAGTATTAATATAGAGCAACTAACAGATTTGGTAAAATGTCAATAAAGGACAGGGTTTCCAAATATGTTTATTATTTTAAGGACAGTAGCTAATACATGTAAATGTTATGCTAGTAGTAAATAAAAAATAAGCTAGTAACAGTAATTATCTGTAATAAAAATAAATCAACCCCCCCAACCCCCCCCCCCAAAAAAAAAAACCCCAACAACAACAACACCCCAACAACAACAACAACAAAAAAACTTATAATACACTGGAAGTATTGTTACTCTGATGTGATTATGCCATGGAATATTCCTCAGACTTCTGTTGCTTTCATCCCATCCCGACCAGAACCTCTGCTATATCACAATGCCATGGTATGTGCTGTTCTGCCCTGGAAAAGTTCACATATTGGATTCCTTGCTGCTAATGCAGGAATGTAGCGGGTTTCCTCCAAAGACTACGTGTTAGAATTATCATATGTTTGACATCCAGTTGCCGATGATTTATCAAATCATGGTGCTTTAGTGGTGTCGTTAAACAAAACATACTAACTTTCTTGCTTTTAAGAACAGGGATATGTTTAATTTCTAGAAGTTTTTCTTGTTTTGGAGTTGTTTAATATTAAGCATTGTATGTGTCACAAGCACATTGTCTGCACTACAACAGTATGTTTTGTTTTTGTATCAGGAACACATTCTATTTTGTCAAAATACTCAGTGACACAAACATTTCATTTGAAGCATGCTGTCAGTGGTATTATTGCATCCAGTATTTGTATCAGTGTGCACGTTAGACGTGTTTTGTATGTTCAAAACACTAATCATGCATGCAGTCTTTTTGAATATGCATTCTGGTGCTGTAATTTCGGTAAGGAAAATTATTTGAAAAAAAGAAGAAAAGTCTTACAATAAGCATGCATGTAGCTTGAATATTCTGTGTATCAAAGACATTGGTATCTGTCTGTGGGATGGTGCCTATAAAAGATCCCTTGCTACTAATGGAAAAATGTAGCAAGTTTCCTCTCTAAGACTACATATATATATATATATAAAAATTACCAAATGTTTGACATCCAATAATCAATGATTAATAAATCAATGTGTTCAGTGGAGTTGTTAGCAAAACCAACTTTAAAAAAACAAAACTTTTTTTGTGTACATTAAAGTGATGCATGAGACCTGTAAAAGCAGTGTTTGAATCTGGTATCAGGATTTGAAGTGTCATGGAATATACAAACAATTAACCTATGTGCTGTCATAATACTTGTACATATTATTTCAAAACTGCAAGTCAAAAATTTATGAATGATATTTCCAAAGATACTAAATGCCATTGATAAAAATGGTCTTGTTTCCAATTATTCTTAATGCCATTGATAAAAATGGTCAGTTTCCAATTATTCTTACTGCCTTTAATAAAAATGGTCAGTTTCCAATTATTCTTACTGCCTTTAATAAAAATGGTCAGTTTCCAATTATTCTTACTGCCATTGATAAAAATGGTTTGTTTCCAATTATTCTTACTGCCATTGATAAAAATGGTTTGTTTCCAATTATTCTTACTGCCATTGATAAAAATGGTTTGTTTCCAATTATTCTTACTGCCATTGATAAAAATGGTCAGTTTCCAATTATTCTTACTGCCTGATAACTTCCAATTATTCTTACTGCCATTGATAAAAATGGTCAGTTTCCAATTATTCTTACTGCCATTGATAAAAATGGTCAGTTTCCAATTATTCTTACTGCCTTTAATAAAAATGGTCAGTTTCCAATTATTCTTACTGCCTTTAATAAAAATGGTCGGGTTTGATACTTACAAGGTGGTAGTCAGTGTTCGAGATTAAAACTTTTGGGCAGTATCCCAGTTGGATACTAACATTTCAAAATCTAGTATCCCACCTAAGAATTTAGTATCCCACTTAAATGAAATTTATAAATAACATTGTAACAAACTCAGACGACAATGTTACTTAACTTCACCAGTAAATGACGACTTTCATTGTTTCAGCGAAAAAGAAAAACGCAGGATTAAAAAACCCAACAACATTATACAGTATCCCGGTGGGATACTGGGTTATTGAAGTCTGGTATCCAAAATTAAATTCTGGTATCCCCGGGATATCGGGATACTGTTATTCTCGAACACTGGTAGTGGTTTAGCTTATAAAATAAGAATGTGTAGTTGTTGTTAATTTCTAAAATTTTTGTTCTGATATTAATTTTTAGTAAATTTATTTGTGTTGTATTTATAGGACACGAAACAATCGAGGATGCTCCCTACCAGTGCTAAACCACCGTTACCACGGGGACGGAACAGTGCTTCGATGTTTGGTCGGGGCAGTGTTCAGAACTATGGACGGAGTTCCCGGAGCTCGCTGTCTTCTCGCAGCTCGGCTGTCAGGCGCACACCACGCCCCCCGACAAGTCGATCAGAAAACTAAGAGTTTTTCACGACCTACATGGACATTTTCGTGTAATATAGAGAATACAGGAACTAAGCTTCTGTAGTTTTACATCCATGGGGTTACCAGTTGATTTATCCCCAACAGAATTTAAAATCCAAAATTTATTGAAATATTTGCATTGGTCTACATGTTTGCTTCCATTTTTATTTTATTTCTATTTTAAGGGACCATCAAAACAGGGCTTGAAACGGCCTGTGGATAGGTCGCCAAATGCGACCAATGTCCTGTTTGGGCGACTTAAATATTAAAAAATAATGGCATTACTTTAGAGCTATAACATATGAACCACTATTAATATTTGTATCGCATATATTTATTCCACATTAAAATCTTGCTCATGGTTCACTTACCGTAACTTGCCAACATCCATTATTATTTTTTGGGCCACCATATTTTTGGTGAGTTTTGAGCCCTGCATCAAAATCGTATCCAAATTATTAAAAACTTTAGAATGATAACCATAAACTATTTTCATTAAAATATACACCCACTACTTTTATCGATTATAGATCACTAATTAACCAAGTAATGCCATAGCATCTTTTGTCCAGCCCCCTTTCTGTCCTGGACATTTGTCCATGTTGCTAAACTGTGTCCCCAGCACAGTGTGCTTGAACCTTAATTGCATTTAAACACGTCAAATACTTATAAGTAAGTAATTAAGTAATATTAGCAACATGGCACTTTACAAAGAAAGAAAGAGAACAATGTCAAATTATAGCACTGACAAGTGCTTTAAAGGCATACAGTCACGGATTTAAGGACCTTATTTCTCTAAAAATGGATAATAACTAAAAATTACATTAATTGTTGGAAACCAAATCACCTAAACTGAACCATGATGGGGTGAAATCCATGTCAACCCTCTTGGCAATTTTAGTTTTTGAATTGTGGACCATTGCCATAATTCAATTATTTTTACAAAATGTCATTAATAAATGGAGTATGGTGGTTATGAAGGTGGTTGAATAAAGTACATTTAGGGACAAATCAAATTATTTTTGTTCAGATAATACTTTGTTAGACCATTAAATAGATCAGTGGTCTGTGACAATATGTCTTTAACGAAATGACTCTTTTTGTATCAACCTGAATAATCTTTCGGGCTTACTACAATATCGCATGATTTAAATGTTTCAAGCAATGTCATATTTTAATTTTTATTTGCGGCTTTTACAGTCATTGTAATCAGTGAGAGAACCACAATGGTTTGTGCTCGTTATAAACATTTGTTCCCACTTTTCATGGTAGTTTCGTATGTCATGTGAACTATGCAAATTATTGTTAAACTGACTGCTGAAAATGTAATAATTACTGTCAAACTTGGTAGTTTGGTTTTCGTACTACAGTACTATTGTGACAGACAGTGGAACATATTAAAATTGGTCTTAATACTGAGGTGGTCCTAATACCAAATTACCAGTATTCATAATGACGATCGTTTGGTAAATATTGATTGTGTATTTTACACACACGCACCTTCTTTCCTGGTTGTCGTCAACAATGTCTCAACTGATAAAATTAATAGATGATAATGGTGAATTAGTATTTGCATTGAACTGCAAGAATAAGTATTTTATTAATTGTTACATAATGCAGAGAAACAAATGTCTAAAAAACCCGACACTCTTCCAGGTATTTCAGGGTGTTCACTGCCACAAAGGCAGGGCTCGAACTTAACGACGGCACCGACAGCAATTGCTGTCACTGAGATATAAATTGCTGTAGATAACGAGCATTACTGATGGCACTTTTGTGCCGTTGGTAAAACTCCACAACAATGGCAAAATATATACACCAGGACCCATATTCACAAAACATTGTAAACCTAGTTTTACACGTAAACGTAAATCTACGACTGAAGAGCTATTCACGAAACAACGAAAACGTAAGTTACGTGTAAAATTGGACGTAAATATAAGAGTGCCTCCGGTTACAACTAACGCTGCACGTAAGTCGTGTACATATAATGAATCAAGCATGATCGCTGTTATTTACTATTATTTACGGAAACTGGCAGCAGTTCCAATAATTGAAGCAGTTTGCGATGGCAAACGCCCACGGATTTAACATATTTTTGTTGGTGATCAAACGGATGTTTTCGACTCGGCCAATTTCTCCTGAGTTATCTTTTCCTTTTTAAGAAATATCCTCAAGTTCGTACCAAAACGCGGATCCTCACCAATACCAAAATGTCATGGTTCGCCGTTCGCGACGTTATTGTTAGCAGACAACAAACGAAATTGCATTTTGCGCATTTTTATTTACCCGATAGCTATTGTTTCTTGTTTTTTTGTTTTTTTTATTTCTCCGGTGAGTTAAATCGTAGATTTACGTCCAACTAAGTTACGTTTACATTTACGACCGTCTCTGAGAATAAGGTGCTTCTTGCACGTAAACATAAATCTACGGCAGACGTAAGTGCTAGTCGTAGACGTAAATTTACACTTTTTTGTGAATATGGGTCCTGGTGTACATAATCTGCCAATATTTAACATTTTCACATTTGAAATAGTCTACATTACAGCAAAATAACTTTTTAGTCATATTTATTTTCTGCAAATGTCACTTTAAAAAACTAATTGTCATAGGCAGGCTAAAAATTGCCATCGGTGGGCTGTTTCACCCATGGCATTTCTTTTAAAAATTGCCGCGGGAGACAAATTCTAAAGTTCAAGCCCTGCAAAGGTAATACTATCATGTGACTTCTGGGTCATGTGATCATTACATCTATTGACAGTTTCTGTGAAAAATAAGAGACTAGAATGGTATGCTATTTGCTTTCGTGAAAACATTTAACTTTTTGTAACTACTACTTTTTAATAAGTTGTACAATAAAAAGGAAGTGCATCAGACATTCCAATAGTTAACCGTGACGTTTATTTATAGACCAGGGTTGTTGTTTTTTACAAAAGTGATACATGTACCTTTGTTTTTCAAATCTAAATAAACATGAGACTATTTAATTGCACATGTAATTAACCTTAACAACATGGGGAAGATAACCAGGCACGATTTTACCACCTTATTTATAGTTTGTCGCTTGTGTGACATGACACATTTGTGGGGTTAAAATGTATTGAAAACGACCATTATCTTTACTGTTCGTAATCTGTAATAGTTGGATAGTATTAGTACCAGAGTATTTTTTTTACTGTCAAATAATAAGGAAATATTCTGATCTTTAAATAATTGGTCTTTATAGTGGGGTGGTTTTAGAACTGTGGTGGTCTTCGTTACATGGGATTTCACTGTACATCTGTACAATCTGAAGTGTTATGTTGGACTGGCTGGCCGTCTTTTGAACCACTTGAGTATACTCCTTACTCAGTAGGCCCAAAACACACCAGGTCTGGGTCTGGAGAATGTGGCAAAGACGCCATGTCTGGTGTATTTTGATGTCTACGTCTGTAACTGTTACGAGTTATCAATATAATTGACTTTGTTAATATTTTTGGATATCTTTTTTATTAATATAAACATCAATAATAATTACGGTAATTCCATATAGCTTAATATATATATTTCCTGTTGTTTATTAAGAATTTTTTTTTTAAAAAGGCAGACAAAATATAGTTCTGTTGCCAGATCTGTAGTTCACTCCAGCACAGATGCGGTTTGTTTTGTCACATTTGGTTCCAACACATTTCATTTTGGTCTGGTACCATACTCACCAAACCCAGACCCAGAACCAGATCTGGTGTGTTTTGGGCCTTAGTCTAATGTGTGTTCTTAAATATAGACATGACATGAATATGGCTTTTTGAATAAGACAAATATATTACTGTACTGAGAGTAACAATGATATGTGATATCATAACATGACGTGTTAACGCGTAGTGTTGTTTGATGACAAGGGGAAGCTAAATCTATTGCTATTTGTTTTTATAAATGACGTAATTTTATTTATGTATCACAGAAATAGTTTTTTTCACTTTTGTTATGCATAAAGCTGTTCTCTTTTTTTTTCACATTTTAAAATTATTGATTAAAAAATATATTAACTTTGTGGCAGCTGGCACAAACTATCAGTTTCAGTTTTCAAAATGACATTATTTGCATAGTGTCATTCTAGAAACAGCATTAAAAACCCAGTTTTAATACTGTAAAACTATTGTTTCTCTGCCAGACATAATGATTATGTGCTTTCTTTGTAATGTTGTTTGTAGGTGAAACAAATGGTCACACTAGGATTAATCCATGTATTGTAGTAGACAATCACAATAATTTATATGTGATAGACAGTCTTTCACTTAAAAAACCCCAAAATGCTTGTTGGAATAAATAAAAAAAGACTTGTTTTTTAATGTCTAATTAATTTTAGTTATTATAATAATTTTAATATTTAAATGTTCATTATGCATGTACACATGTTTATTCTTGTTAGTAATTTTTTCTTTTTTTTTCTTTTTCATATATATATGTATATTTCCATGGCAGATATAACAAGCCTGTAATATCATTTAGTGTACATATTCATGCCTGTTCTACCGTTTTTGTTTACAGAAATGACAGGTTTGTTTAGCTGTTACGAAGACAGCTGACGGTCTGTACCATTACGTTGTTGATGTCTAGCAGTGTATATAATCAGTTGTTAGAGATTTCCTCAAGGTGCCTTCAAGCTGTCTGTGTTAGCTGCAAATCATTTTATCCACAAAAAGCCAAACAAGAAAAACACCTGAGAATTCCCAACACAACACCAGAATCGGACACTTTTTAAATTCAGCACAACCCCAAATTTGTTAATTCCTTTATCAGTCGGTGTTAAAGAGCGTATCCAGTGCTAATATTTCCCTCTAAAAAGTAGTTCATAGAAACTTCATTTATAATTCATTTGTGTAAAGTTTTCCTAATTTTTTTTTTTTTTTTTAAATGTCCTAATCAAAATAATACACCAGCATTTTTTTTTTGCTTATTACTTATGATTCATGAATATTTCTTTAATGAAAATCTGAAAACTATTATTATGATGACCTATTACTTTAAATATAAACAATAGATGGAAAAAACATGTTAAAAAGTTGCCTATTATAAGATGATTTTTATTTTTCTACGAAAATTATCATTTAACACACCTGTGGCAGTAATGGTACCATATAACTTCAAAGTTTAGAGGTCGTCATAATGCTAATTTAGTTTTCAGGTTGTCATTCCAACAATTGTTCATGAATTGTGTGTAACGATTGACTCAAAGATTGAATATTATGATGTATCAATTTTGGTTTTGTGTTTGAATTTCACAGGTTTTAGATTGGTTTGATTTTTTGTGGGTGTTTTTTTCAAATATGTATATATGAAGTATAAAGTACATTCTGGTGATAACTATTTAATATGCTAACTTGTTGACCTATTTATTTTCAAAATCCGTCCATATTTTATTGATTAATTTTTATTTTTTACTTGTGTAATGTTGATTTTTTTTTTTACTATATAGGTATAACCCCTTTATCCTAATGTATCATTATTATGCATTATATATGGTGTCATATTATTTAGCAGTTTATTTTTTGTTGTTTTAAAACAAATATCTTAAAATAAAACATCATCTAAATCATAACTATTAGAGGTGTAACAATACAGATAGGTCACAATGTAATATGGATCCTGATATGTAATACAATAGGTATCCTGATATGTGATACAATATGTATCACTAAATTTTATAGCACTAACCCCAGATTATTAGGCAGTGTAAAATATTTTCAGCAATTGATATTCTTTAACCATTAAGTTACATGTTACATCAAACATGCTTAAGTTATCAATTTTAGCAAATCCAACGTGGTTTTGGTCATTGTGATGTTTGTAGTAGTTCAAAATTAATTTTGTGCTATTTACAGAAAAGACACATATATGTAGCTTGGAAACTAGAATCAGTGATGTTACAACATACATGTATATACTGTAGATCGTGAAATTAATGCAATCATAATATTAATGCAAAAAAATGTGAGCTCGTGTTATTTGCATTAATAATATGACACATTTATTTCTATGTTTTATCTATGTGTCCCATGTTATTAAAACAAAACAAAGATTAAAATTTTGATATATTTCTAAACAATTGGAAAACAATTCATTGTAGGCGAGACAGACTAATTGTCCTATTGTCCAGCAGTATGCCAGCCACGTGTGATTGCAGGATCTTTGGCCACCCTGTCAAAAGCCAACACATCCATCGTGTGTGAATGGGTTTTATAGCACGCTAAGCGTGAGGTTGACCGTTTCTTTGTTTTTACTGTTTAAGTTTGCTGCAACTTTGTTGGCATTCCACTGGGTGAATTGTTCTTTCATGATGACTTTGAAATCAACGTTCACAGATAAGAAAGATACAGTTATAATGTCTTAGGAAGATACAGTTGTAATGGTACATGTATGCTAATGTTTAGCCAGATTTAGGTAACTATACACGTTATGTTAATGATTGCTGAAAAAATATGCTTTGAGTTGATCTCACCAAAACAATTCGGGACTAAGCAGATTAATTAATGTGTACACAGACATTTTAGTGTCTTGATCTCATTAAAAACGCCTGTAACTCGAATTTAACTAAAACGTATACAGACGTAAGTTGTTAGGAAAGTAATATTTTAAAGGGAGGCCTCTCGCATTAATTTCATGTCGCATTTTAGGGTGCCCACAGTCACTCGCATTAATTTCATGTCGCATTTTAGGGTGCCCACAGTCACTCGCATTAATTTAGGGACGTTATATTTCAGGATCTACAGTATATATATTGTGTGTATTGCAGTACAGCTGCCCTAAATCGATGCATCATATCTTGGACCTCGTCTCGTGATATGATACTGTGTCGCTGTATTGTTACACTTCTTGTAACTATTATGTGGTTTAAGTATGTCCAGACTTTGAAGTGAGTGAAAAATGGTCAATCAGGTTACCATGAGGTTACCATATGTTAATAAAGATGATAACAGTACTCCACCCTCAACAAAATGTTATTAAGCACAAGCACCATCACTAAGTTGTGTTATATTCAGATATAAGATATACATACAAGTGTCAATAAAAGGAGAACTGATATGCATGAGTATCAAAATATGTCTGTGAGGGGATTATATAGTAAAAATAATATGAATTGTAAACTTTATACGTTACCAAATATGTATTTTGTAGTAACCTTTATATGCGTTACTATACCCACTATACCGGTACTTATTTTGATGTCGGCGTGTCCCGAATTGATATTGGGATACTTTTGTAGTGAGCTGCATGCAGCATGTGGCCGGTTCCAATTGCAGGGTGCAAATACCAGTTTTTGATAGGACAGTTGGCACAGCTTTGTTAGGATGTAACTCAGTGATATGGATGAAAAAGCAGATCAGATTCTCATTTGATGAAAGCATAACTAGTTTAAATATCTGACAGCTGTTATAGATTTATTTTTTATTTGTTATGTTGAATTGTCGTTGGAAATTGTTTTGATATATTGTTCATAAATGTCTGTCATATTTCCACAAACATATCGATCCCAAACCCTCCAAGAAAAATTGTAAGAGGTCTCCAGTGGAGTGGAGTTCCTGTTTTAATGTTACTGTTGTGATTTTTGTCCAACTAATAGTCTCAATTCCGTCCATTTTCATTATGTTTTTATATTTTTTGTTTTTATTTTACATTATTTCGATTACATTAAAATATTTTTATTAAACTCTTGTTACAATTATAACAATCATGTTTATATAGTAATGTTTTATATATTATATATATGTATAATATACAGGTACATTCCAAAATTTAAAAAAAAATAAAAAATTCATGTATTATCAACATGGACTGTATATTGTTTTATAATTTTATTTGTTGCATTGAAATAATGACTGTTATAGACTTCTGTTTTTGAAAAACCTAGGAGCATAAAAAATCACACTTATAAAAAATCGCAGTCTAAAATAACTGGTGTTAAGGAGGGAAGTGTTTTGTTCAAAGGTGTGTAAAGGTGGATAGATGCTAATTTATAATTTTTATTGTTGCGTTTCTAATTTTTTTAGGTTACTGTTCATACATGTATTTAAAAGACGTTTATTATTTCTTTACATTATATAGTCATTTTTGCTTTAGTCAGGTGCAAAAGATTTATGTCAGCCTTAACCATTGTTTAAATAATGTAACCATTGTTTAAACAATGATGGTTGGAATATTTTTCTCATCTTTAAATTATTATTTTTTTAATCAATAACTGAAATTATGAAGCAAAGTTATCCTAAATTTACAATTTATATGGTATTAAGATAATTAAAAAATGAAATGCCAAAAGAAACCATTAATAATACAAACAATACAAGTAATATACATGTAATTAAAAATAATTAAATATAAATCATTTCCTTTTGTGCTTATTATGATCTATTTTCAAATGGATTTTTCAAAGGATAACATCCAGTCAGATTCATTCCCATAATGGCAAAAGTCTGTAATAGTCAGCAATGTTTGTACATGTAGTCATATTACAGTTACAAAAGTCTGTAATAGTCAGCAATGTTTGTACATGTAGTCATATTACAGTTACAATAACCTTTGGGGAGAAACAAAAATATTTGATAGTTTGACGAAAAATATGTACCAGATGAAATTCAATAGCATATTTAGGTCTTCATATATTTGTGTTTATATTAGAATATGGTAGTTTTTGATTAATTTTTTTTTTTTTTAAATCATTACAATTTTAACAAAAATAACCTTTACATATACATGTATTCCCATTGTCCATATATTGAAAAAGTCTTTTGCTTAAAATCTGCTATTGTTTTTTTTCATGAAAACATGAAAAACAAATATTGTGTGTTAGCTTGCAGAAATAGACCTATAGCCAAAAATATTTTATTTAAACCATTTTAACATTTTTTATTTTACATTCATAGTCCGTCACACATCACTTGCTTATTTTTCGTTGTGACCAATTCTGCTTAGTAATTCTAAGCATTTATCGCAGTCTTCTAAAGCTTAAATTCCTTCCATGTCTGTGATAGTTTGTTGTTCACATTTTTGCTCTAGTTTACCTCAGGAATATATGTGAATTATTTTGTTAGTCTACAAGTTTGTAATCATCCTGAAAGCTTTTGATTTTTGTTATCAGTATATAACATATTACAAAAAGCCTTTTCAGACTGAGTCATGCATTTCCACCTTGGTTGTGCCAACCATCAAGGTCTGGTTGCGTCTCTGGTGAAGAAAAGGTTCATTTATGCATACTGTATTGGCTTTACACATGGACTAATATTAAACAAGCTAACATTCAGATTTTGTATAGTAAATTGATATTAACTGTAGAAATCTTGTTTGCTTAATCCTACTTGGACATCACTGGTTTTAGGACATATTATATATGTTTGTGATGTTCTACATGTACATAAGGTGATATTTATTCTGCACACAATATTAATAAAGTTTTGTTTTTGTTTTTTAGGAATTCTACATGTAAACATATAATATTTTTGAATAAACCATAAGCCTCCATCCTACTGGAATAGCCTAATTTTGTAGCTTTAAGGGAATAAAGATGCCAAAATTAGCATGAAAACATTTAAATGGGTCAATTTTATGTGGATCTTTTTTTTCTTTTCTTTTTTTTTCTTCCTTGGTTGGTTTTAGATGTTAAGAACTGTGATCACTATAGTGTTAATATTTAAGGATTGCACAGATATTACTGAGAATATAAGAACTTTTAGGGATACTAAATTTGTTGTCCACAATTTCCAGTCAGAATAATGGTCAAAAGTGTTATCTTTGTTTTACTTCGTGTTATTGTAATTAGAATGTTATACTGTGATCCATATTTCAGGTTATTGTAATGTTATTCTGTGATCTATACACCTCAACAAAATTAATCACATCTTTATTTATTTTATTTTTTTGGTTTTTGTTTTTGCTCTTCAAAATGATGGAAAATCCCAAGTAAAGCCAGTGAACAGTATACCTATAGTGAACAGTATACCTACAGTGAACATGTTTCATCCACATTAAATATTCTACAGTTAATATTGTGTCTCATGCATGAGTATTTATTTAAAAACAGGTTGATTTATAAAAAATTTGAGGTTTTGAAAATGAAAATGCCTTTTAGGGTCATTTTATCATGTGTGAATACCAAGGACATCAATAACACTTGTGAAAAAGGGATTACAAATTTCTAATAAGGTTTATAGAAATTCAAGGGTGAAAAAATAAATGTTTGCTTCTAATAAACAATAGGCAACAAAATGAATATTTCATAATTTTAAACATCAAAGTTTTAATTAATTGAGAACAGTATCAAATCCTGAGATTTGAACATTGATAGAAAGGTCATTAGGCTCCGAAACAGGGTTTTCAGGGGTCTAGCTTCCATATAACGCAGGTACACAGCTGCGTACCACCTGAGATTACAAATGGTTTGTTTTTAGTCAAATATATGATGTAAACGCACAGCCAATAGCAGTTTTATTCCATCGCCGAGAAAGTCTGCGTACCACCTGAAAATCCCAAGCTAGGCCCCTGGTTTTTTCTATATTTTGTTGGGAATTCTTTGTTTGTTTGAGAGGGGGCGTGGGGGTTCTAACCTTTGTTCTACTTGTCCTTTCCGGACATTCCTAGGTAACGGACCACGTTATAATTACCAAATATATGACAACACTCATCTGCCAATAATTGAACTCTTTTTTTTTTTTTTTTTCTTCTTTTCTTTTTTGGAGAGCATTAAAATATCCCACTCTTGGATTTAAGAACCATATTTTGTTGTACTAAACTTTTGTTGGGGTGTGTATTAGCACATTATTTGCATTAGTACCTGGAGTGCCTATTTTTGTACCATCATTCGGGTGAGAATTCTTGCTCGCATATTACTGATGATTATACGTTATTGTTTTTAATAATTTAAATATTGATGTACATATTGTAGCAGCCCGCTTATGGGCAACTGTATGAATAAATTTATTACATCACTTGAAAATATTTTTGTTGTCACATTTTATTGGCAATTACTCATTACCTACCAGCCTCGAATCTGATAGCTTAACTGCCATCACCATTGCGTATATTATTATGTCTTATGCATAACATTTATTTAATTAACTAATAACCAACTTTTTAAAAAGGATTATATCAAATGCTTAATAGTCATTTACCTGAGAGAAAAAAAAGGGGGGGGGGGGATATGATGACAGTTTAGAAGGCAAACTTTTTCTAATTTTCACTGTAATTTTGTTTTATAGGTCTTCTGTGAATATTTGTCTCGCCTTTAAGCATTAAAAGGGAGGGCAGGACGTAGCCCAGTGGTAAAGCGCTCGCTTGATGCATGGTTGGTGGGATCGATCCCGTCTGTGGACCCATTGGGCCATTTCTCGTTCCAGCCAGTGCACCACGATTGGCATATCAAAGGTCGTGGTATGTACTACCCTGTCTGTGGGATGGTGCATATAAAAGATCCCTTGCTGCTAATTGAAGAGAGTAGCCCATGAAGTGGCGACAGCGGGTTTCCTCTCTGAATATCTGTGTGGTTCTTAACCATTATCCTGATGCCATGTAACCGTATATAAAATGTGTTGAGTGCGTCGTTAAATAAAACATTTCCTTAAGCATTAAAACGATGAGATAAGAGGTTATTACTTCTCCAGCAGCGATGGCATCAGCTTTTGTATTTAGCTCCCATTTTTCACAAACTACATCCTAGATCATTGAAACTTGGTTTATAGGTGCACCTATGGATGTTCATCACAATGTATGTTAAAATAATAATAAGGCCCACTTTCCATTAACACGATTTCATGCACGAGTTTATCGATACATTTACATAGGACCTTTTCCATATACACGATTCTATGAGCGGATATTCAGCGCGCTGAATAAAAAGTATTGATGATCAATTTTTCAGCGCAGTGACATAACGTGAAGCATTTACTTTCAGCTTAAAGCCGCACACCCTAGTTCCATCCAGCGAAAATAAATTATAATTTGGTTAATCTACAAACCTGTAACACACTTAGATCACGTTTTTATGAAATGGAGTGAAAAAGCAGGTTTTATATCGATAAATACCATGGGAATCCCCATGTCCCAATTGCTTGAAATAAATTTTGAAAGTTAGTATTCTGATGTCACCGGTAGATGTCGCTCGAAGCACAACAATGCCTACCTCACGACAAATTTCACAGACTTGGGGTGCGTTTCTTTCACCTCTCCTGGACATGTTCCAACTGTTCTGTCCTGGTTGTATCCCCTCTCCAGATATCTTAAGACTTAGCAAAATTATTGGTTTTAAGGGTTTGTAACGTTTTGTATTGAGACACTTACTTGTCTGAACTTTATTGTTACTGAAAATGTTCACGAACTGTGAAGAAAAATCTCACAAATGAACAACAACAAATCAGATGTTGATTGTGCGAACCGTGCACGAGAAAACAAAACGAACCAAAATGATAACGGTCATGTGATATACCAACATCTGTGACAATGAAATGGAAATATCCCCTCTAAAAATAGATTAGACCTTGTCTGCTCAACGTTTTTTCTCAGACGTGCGTGCGATTTTATGAAATACGAAAAATGCATTTTGTGGTATTACAAAAACCAGGATTGCCAAAAAACACTTCAGGTGAATGGAAATGTATATTCTAAATAATAAACGGTAAGTAAAGTGCAATTTTATTTGTGAAAAAATGGGTTTAATAGCGAAAAACAACGCCGTAATGGTTAACAACTAGCCGTAACTAGGGTGTGTCCCTTTTAAAGTATAGTCTGACAACGTAAAAGTTTGCATAACACAATGAGCTTGCGAAAACGCAGATATGGAAATGCACATTTCCGCTTGTGGAAACACATGATTAAACGTGCGCGGAATCACGTTAATGGAAAGCGGGCCTAACAATTAAAACATAGAATAAGTTTATGGAAGGCGGGACATTTAACTTAATGGAATTCGTGTTGCTAAATGGAGTTACTTTTCATAGGAACATATTTCATTTTGAGGGCTTTCGGGGGAAAATATTTCTTTAAAAACAAAAATTTAACTTAATGGAATTCGTGTTGCTAAATGGAGTTACTTTTCATAGGAACATATTTCATTTTGAGGGCTTTCGGGGGAAAATATTTCTTTAAAAACAAAAATCTTTTAAAGGGCTTATCTTTCACTATTACGGCCGTTTATGATCACTGAAATCAAACATTACTTATATTTTATTGTTTAGATTTCCGTACAACCGATGTGTTTCTGGTCATCCTTGTTTTTCCCCATACCAAAAAATGCATTTTTCATATTTTAAAAATGCATGTGCGTCTGAGAAGTAGCCGTTATTGATACGAGTTGTAGTCTATTTTTAAGGATATTTCCTGTTTTAACAGCACAGACTCTTCTTTTATTTTGTTGTAATTTTATCCAATGAGTTACAGGTTTGTAAATTGACTAAACATAGTGTTCATTTTTTACGGGTTAAAACTAGGGTCTCTGAGCCTTTAAAGGTGTTCCATCAGCACAACAACAAATCACTATAGTTCTTACAATAGAAAGTGTGTGCAGCCCCCTATTAAACAAACAAAACAAATAGAAAATTATCTGGGAGTCTTGACTATAACTAGGCTAAAAATATCCATACATTTATTATAAAAAAACAAACAAACACAAATTATAAAAAAACAAACAAACACAAATTGATATTACAGTTTATTACATATACAATATGAAAAAGGAATGTGTACAAAATAAATCACTGTCCATTCAATATAGATTTTCAGTGCAATACAAATAAAACTAATGTTCATAAAACCTGGAACAAAAATACACTCGTTATTCTTGGTAGAATCACAGCACCTTGAAGTTTGTGGGGAAATAATAGTACGAGGGACAATCCACAGTCTCATTCAATTTTGTTTTAATAAGTTATATATTTTACAATGATTTCACATTGGTTAATATTTTTATAGTCAATAAAGTAAAAGCTATCTCACTAATTTGATAACACATATTCAATTATATTAACAAGTGAGGCTGCAATTTCATTGCATTTGCACAGACATGCACGTTTTATGAACATAAGTAAAATTAGAACGTGAGGATTTTAAAAAATGTAAATTAGTACAAACTCATTAACTTGTTAATACCGATATACGCCATTTTAATCTAATGTCGACCGCAGGATATTTCTGAACCATCATGCACAATAAATAAAACCTATTTTACCGTAATTTTACTTAACATCCTTTTGTAAATACTACAGTTTTTAAAATTACTATATTTTCTTCAGTTATGTATACTGGTAATCTTCAAATAAAAACTTTCCAATAGCAATTTTACATTGAATATTTCCAATTAAGGTTCAAGCACGCTGTCCTGCACACACATCAGCTAACTGAATCCCAGTTCTGAAGAAGAAAACCGAATGGGTGGGTGTTGAAGATATGGCAGTGTCGCAAGATGACCGGGCATTAAAACTTGGTGTCTATGTGGCCACTATCAGCTTTATACGGTCATGAATCCAATCTGTTTGTTGTCAGACAACGAAGCCAAAACAAAGTGTCCAGTACCATTCTGACTATAATTTTTGACCGGTTGTGATCAGGTCTGACATCACAAAACTAATGTGCAGTAATTTGGTTCTGACATCACAAAACCCATCGGTGTGCCACCTGGGTTTGACATCACAAAACAATGACGAAAATGTCAGTATTGTGATTGTTGTTTAATTAAATACCTTGACCTCTTTTTTTATATGTTACCACTGACATCCATCAGCCAATGATATAAATATGTGCTCTATATATCATTATATATATATAAAAAATATTTCTTCATGAAGTATGTAGTGGTCAAAAAGCCTTAATATAGCCTTCCTTTGATTATAACTTTCAGTTCCATGTTGAGCAGAGAACGGTGTTTACATCTCAGTACATTTTCTTTTTCTAAAGTGTAGGGAAAAAAACAATTTAAGTTTAAAAAGAAAAAAAACAATATATGTCAAATATATATTTAAAAAAAATACCATCGAATATGATATATTTATTGTGTATGAGACCAAAATGATTGTGTCCGACACTCCTGCTGTCAGCCATAATACCATGTACAGGAGGTTACGTTATCAGAGATGAATATTTTCATTCGTCTTATACATAACATGTACATAGGAAACATTTCATTACTCGTACATAACATGTACATACAAACATGTTTGAATCTTGCCGAATAAAATCATTTGACAAGCATATATACAACAAATTACCAACATCGTTTAAAGCTACAATCTCGCCTTGCCATAGTGTAATCATTTAATAAAGTACAATACAAACACATTTACAGTTTTAATAAACTCATCTCGCCATATTGTAATATAATTGAATGATGCAAAATATAAACAGGTAGAGTTTTAAATGCATTTGTTATCACTATCGGTGGCTATCATTGACTGCATTTATACAACATAAAAGCCTACCACGTTAAAAATATTTTAACACAAAAACCAATTGAATAACACCATTTCTATTTCAATACTTAACGACAATAAACACTGGGTTAGACATTAGTTAGCCCATCCATATAGCCAAATATAACAACTTTACTGAGCCTGAAGGCGAAACGGAAAACATTTTCTACATCATATATGATACCGGTCCACGTTGTTGTTCTGATTACATCCAAACCGGCTGCACGTTCATACCATCAGCCTCTTTTACTCTTGGCTCGCCATTGAGAGAACAAGGTTTACTTTATTCATTGAACTCTCTTGAATGTTTTGCTCATTCCTTATAGTTTTTTATTGTCTTTTGACAAACCTTGCGATACACTAATGTGTTCAGCAAATTATTGTGAACGGGTACGGTAATTAACACCACAATTTTATTTTCGTTGGTTTTCCTTGACCGGGTTCACTGGCCCTTTTTATTTTTAAAATAGCTTTTCCAATTACACTGGTCTCGTGTCCTGGGGTAGGCAGGACTTGCAATGTCAAGCTGGCTAAGGAAGACGATCGTGCGTTATGTTTAACATGTCGTCTGTGTTCGCGTCTGTGTTCAATTTATTTTTATGTTCATATCCAGCTAACGTTCAAGTACACTGTCCTGGGCACACACCGCAGCTATCTGGGTTGTGTATCCAGGATAGGGGTTAATGTTTAGTAAGAGAGGTCTGTATAGTGACCATAGAGTTACCCATGTAACTGTTACAACTTTCTCTGGGTGGGAGCCAGTACTGGGGTACCCAGTATCTACCAGACTTAATTGCAGACCAAAGGCTTAACCATTATGATATCCAGGCAGGTTTTCACTCTTACTAACCATCAACAAATAAGTATTATCCACTGTCCAGGAAAGACAGCTCAGATTACTACAGTTTGGCCCGAGGAAAGCAAGCTTGATGATATATTTAACATTGTGAAATTACCTGATCATACAGCAATATTTCCAGTTTAAAACTTATAGTCTGCAGTTCATATAATGTTCATTTATACAATGTTTACTGTACTCAATAATGTTCATTTATACAATGTTTACATAAAATGTTTGCAATTCATATCATGTTCATTTACATAATGTTTACTCAACAACAAAATGTTTCCTTCAGCTATCACCAGTCAGTCACTAAATTATACTGCCATTGTTTACTACCCTTGTATCGCAGTGAACTGCAAGCAAGTGATGGAATGTTTTATACTTATTTCTGTCAGTCATCTTGATTTAAATTTTTTGATGAAGTGTCAGCTATGCCAGGTTGCTGAACAGGAGATTCATTTCGCTCATCGTCCAAATGCTGAAATATCAAGGGCATTAAGAAGGTGAACAATCATTCAGAATTATCAGAGAGATAAATAACCAAGCAACCATTCAGAATTATCATTAAGATAAATAACCAAGCAACCATTCAGAATTATCATTAAGATAAATAACCGAGCATTATAAGAAAGCAAGCAATCATTCAGAATTATCATTAAGATAAATAACCAAGCAACCATTCAGAATTATCATTAAGACAAATAACCGAGCATTAAGAAAACAAACAACCATTCAGAATTATCATTAAGATAAATAACCAGAGCATTAAGAAAACAAGCAATCATTCAGAATTATCATTAAGATAAATAACCAAGCAACCATTCAGAATTATCATTAAGATAAATAACCAAGCAACCATTCAGAATTATCATTAAGATAAATAACCGAGCATTAAGAAAGCAAGCAATCATTCAGAATTATCATTAAGATAAATAACCAAGCAACCATTCAGAATTATCATTAAGACAAATAACCGAGCATTAAGAAAACAAACAACCATTCAGAATTATCATTAAGATAAATAACCAGACATTAAGAAAACAAACAACCATTCAGAATTATCATTAAGATAAATAACCAAGCATTAAGAAAACAAGCAATCATTCAGAATTATCATTAAGATAAATAACCAAGCATTAAAAAAAAAACCAAGCATTAAGAAAACAAGCAATCATTCAGAATTATCATTAAGATAAATAACCAAGCATTAAAAAAAAAAAAAAACCATTCAGAATTATTGTTAAGATAAATAACCAAGCAACTATTCGGAATTATCATTAAGATAAATAACCAAGCATTAAGAAAACAAGCAACTATTCGGAATTATCATTAAGATAAATAACCAAGCATTAAGAAAACAAACAACCATTCAGAATTATCATTAGATAAATAACCAAGCATTAAGAAAACAAGCACTCATTCAGAATTATCATTAAGATAAATAACCAAGCATTAAAAAAAAAAAAAACCCATTCAGAATTATTGTTAAGATAAATAACCAAGCAACTATTCGGAATTATCATTAAGATAAATAACCAAGCATTAAGAAAACAAGCAACTATTTGGAATTATCATTAAGATAAATAACCAGACATTAAGAAAACAAACAACCATTCAGAATTATCATTAAGATAAATAACCAGACATTAAGAAAACAAACAACCATTCAGAATGATTATTAAAATAAATAACCAAGCATTAAGAAAACAACCAATCATTCAGAATTATCATTAAGATAAATAACCAAGCATTAAGAAAACAACCAACCATTCAGAATTATCATTAAAATAAATAACCAAGCATTAAGAAAATGAGCAATCACTGAGAATTATCATCAAGACAAATAACCAAGAATTGAGACAAACAAGCAACCATTCAGAATAATTATTAAAATAAATAACCAAGCATTAAGAAAACAAACAACCATTCAGAATTATCATTAAGATAAATAACCATGCATTAAGAAAATGAGCAATCACTGAGAATTATCATCAAGATAAATAACCAAGAATTGAGACAAGCAAGCAACCATTCAGAATGATTATTTTTAGTACAAATAAAGGATAATTGTTAAAGCATGTCTGTCATGGACACAACATCTGACTTTACTAGAGATTTATGTCCAAGACAGGCTCAGGACTGGCCCTAATTAAACTCGACTCATTCCAATCTACCTGGATAAAAACACTTTGATTTTTCAAACACATTTAATACTGCACATATATGCAGCCACTTGACATATCAGTAAATATTAGGGTCTACACAAGTACTCGGGCACGGGACGAGTCTAGGGACGAGTCTAGGGACGAGTCACGGGACGAGTCTAGGGACGAGTCCAGCAAGACTCAAGTCCCCGTACAAGTGAGACAATGTCGAGCATTAATTTCAGCAGTATCATTTGCTTGTTGCTCGTTTTAATCTGATCGTCTGTCCGTCACAAAACTGAACATATCAACCAATCTAAATGCAATACAGTGGCATGATTTGGCATCCATGTTCAGCCCTACCGGCCTCGGTGGCGTCGTGGTTAGGCCATCGGTCTACAGGCTGGTAGGTACTGTTTTCGGATCCCAGTCGAGGCATGGGATTTTTAATCCAGATACCGACTCCAAACCCTGAGTGAGTGCTCCGCAACACTTAATGGGTAGGTGTAAACCACTTGCACCGACCAGTGATCCATAACTGGTTCAACAAAGGCCATGGTTTGTGCTATCCTGCCTGTGGGAAGCGCAAATAAAAGATCCCTTGCTGCTAATCGGAAAGAGTAGCCCATCTAGTGGCGACAGTGGGTTTCCTCTCCAAATCTGTGTGGTCCTTAACCATATGTCTGACGCCATATAACCGTAAATAAAATGTGTTGAGTGCGTCGTTAAATAAAACATTTCTTTATGACTTAAACATTCTGCCCATTCTGTGATTGTCTTCAGCCCCAGATATTCCAATAATTAAGCATTGATGGAGAGAAAACATTAACAAAATAAGCATTTCTAAGACCGGTAGCCTGGTAATTTAAAATCATTAGACTGGTAATTAAAACACACGATTCAGCACACAACAGAAATTGGTGTAATTTTGTTTTGAAATGATCTTATTACTTGTAATTTATTTTTTTAGATCACATACATGTGTATTTATAATAACGTCTTTTGCATATCACATCACCAAGATAATGTTTTTCTTATAAATGTGTACCGTAAGAAATTTTTATTATTAAATTTTATTACATTAAATTTATTACAAAAACATCACATTATGAGATACTATTATGCTAAGCAAATATATATAATAAAATTACTTGCAAAAGACTTAAATTCTGAGCTATAGGGCCCACAGAAATACTATATTTTTGCACGTCACGTCACAGCTAAAAAAATATGAACGAGGATTCTTTGAATAATGGTATCAGTGATCAACTATCCAGATTTTCCCGAATAATTTACAACTGCCATCTAATATCTGAAATTCCCGAATATATCTCGAATTTTCTTTTTCAAATTTGATATACCGTAGTGAAACTGCTATTATGACCACTTGTGGGTCTTATAATAACTGGTCTTAATTGTAGGATGGTCATAAATAACAGATTACAAGCAATATATTAATAATGATGATTATTTAATACATTTTGATCTTATATTTTATTCTCCAAAGTTGTTCCACCCATAAATTCAACTGGTAATGATGGTAAATCCAAGGCTTTTACAACTTTGATACTTATTACAATGAACTGTCAAGCCTACTTCAAAGTTGTTTTTGAGTCTGAATTCTTCATCTCGTTAATCAGTATACAGTAGAGATTAGTATGCTACAGTCTTGACAGACGCCACCATCTTGGGATTAATCGGCTTATACTGGCCATTTCTTGGCCACAAGACTGACTGCTGCTAATTTGTGATGTTCATTACATCTGTCAACACAATGTTTAATCAAGAATAAGGAAGGAACTGTTTTGTTTAACGACGCACTCAACAAATTTTACTTACAGTTATATGGCGTTGAACATATGGTTAGGGACCACACAGATATTGAGAGAGGAAAGCCGCTGTCGTCACTTCATGGGCTACTCTTTTCAGTTAGCAGAAAGGGATCTTTTATATGCACCATCCCACAGACAGGATAGTACATACCATAGCCTTTGTTGCATCAGGCTGGTATTGAGAGAAAAAACCCCGCTGTCACCACTTCATGGGTTAGCTACTCTTTTCGATTAGCAGCAAGGGATCTTTTATATGCACCATCCCACAAACAGGATAACACATACCACAGCCTTTGATATACCAGTCGTGGTGCACTGGCTGGAGTGAGAAATAGCCCAATGGGTCCACTGACTGGGATCGATTCCAGACGGACCGTGCATCAAGCGAACACTTTACCACCTTATGACAATGTTTTAAACCCAAATCGCACACTGTTACAACATGTACATGCCAGGAGACTGATAATTTCAGTTTACTATATTCCTTAGTTAATACTACAAATATAATATTATATAATATATAGCATTTACTGATCTCCAACACTTAAATTGTGGAAATATTTTTAAACGAAACATATCTTAATCTTTTACATTCATGATGAGATCTCCTTTCTAACGACAGTTCTGTGAATATAAATTAAGTGGCAAGCATGTGCCATATCAAATATGATACATCAGGTGTCTTTTTTAATGGGAATGACGTCAAACTCGAATGACGTCATTTTGGATATCCTTACATAAAAATAAACTTGTGCTTAACATTTTTTATTTTTTGAACACTGAACAGCTTTCAGTGCAAAGTTGCCATTGAAAATGTTTTTGTTTGAAGACTATGAATGCACACATCAATCATGGAGTGTAACCATAGAACATTTGCTTAAAATGTCAATAAACGTAGTGCTTGGACCTCGATTAATTTACATCTAACTTGCAAAGCTATCAAATTCTGAAAGTATGCGATCTGAAAAATATCACATACTTTGATTACACTGGATATGCTAGCTAACATATGATAAAATAAAATATTAAACAAGGTAAAAATGAGAAGACTGATAAAAGACTTGAATACTGTCTCATGTCACAATCAGAGGTTGTGTAAGGTGTTTTTAGGTCTCACTTGCGGGAGGGGGGAGGGGGAGGGGGGGGGGGAGGGGGGGGGGAGGGGGAAGGGGGAAGAGGGTGCAGGTGAACCAGCTGCACTCCCCCAAACAAATACAGAAAGTGTCCGTTTAGTTTAGAAATGTTCATTTTGTCTTGCTGGAAAAGACTTTATATCACTGAGCACCAATCTCTCGTTTTTTTTTACTGCACCCCAGTCAATATAAGCTAGAATTGGCCCTGTGCGCATGTTATATTATCTACGATATGTGAAATTCCAGCTGTAAGAAAGTGCATACAAAGATCCTCATTTGCTAAGTTGAAGTGTTTGAGTGGGTTTCTTGTTGCATACTATCATATCAGCTGCTAATCAAACCATGTTCACTTAAAGTTTGTTTTGTTTAATGACACCACTAGAGCACATTGATTTATTAATCATCAGCTATTGGATGTCAAACTAATAGTCTTGGAGAGGAAACCCGCTACCAGGGCTTCTAGATTATGGCGGCCCCACTCCCTTAGCTAGTGATATTCAATGTTGGGCTAGTGAATTTTTTGTGTCAAATGATGCAGTTAAGTCTATTTTTTAAATATAAATATCCTGACCCCACCCCAAACCCCCAACCCCCAACCCCCAATGTTAGTATTTTTAAGCTCTATCTCCCTCTTTAGGTGACATACCAGTATCTGATTATTATTATACTGACACACAATGAAAACGCAAAACAGATATTTTTCAATATTTTGTTGTGATTAATGAAAAATATATTTATTGGACTTAAAATAACAATTTATGAGAGGAAGCCATTGATTGGTACTTTTGTCTGGGTTTTAATCCTGCTTTTGTTCTCATTACACATACAATAGCAGAAACACACAAAATGCGCTCACTACATGCTCAATCATGCTGCATGCAATGCACATGAAATGCCAGTATGTCGACACATAAAAGTCATATAACGGTGTCATATTCCTCGTCACATTAAGAATGTCACGACTCGAAGAAGAACAAAGGGAGCGAGCGTTGGGCATGGTTCAAGGGGGGACTTCGCAAAGCCAAGTTGCTAGGACCTTCAGAGTCCATCCATCAACTATTGGACGACTTGTTGAACGTCATCAACAGACCGGGAGTGTCCGTGATTGACCTCGACCGGGTCAATGTTCCGTTACAACCCCACGCCAAGATCAGCAGATTCGACGACACCACCTCCGTGACCGGTTCAGAACTGCGATGATGACAGCAAGCAACACGATAGGACTTCATGGAAGGCCTATCCATCCGATGACAGTCATCCGTCGACTCAGAATGGCTGAACTCAGATGCAGACGCCCATACAACGGTAACATCATGACACCGCGACATTGTGCTGCGAGACTACAGTTTGCTCTACAGAATGGTAATAATCCACCAGCCTTTTACCGGAGCATTGTTTCTTAAATGAGTCCCGGTTCTCGGTCTCCTTTGCCGATGGAAGAGCACGTGTGTACGTTGACGGATGTGTGAGGGAACGTGATCGGTTTGGCGGCAGTTGTCTGATGGTATAGGGGGCAATCAACTGTGATTTTAGGAGTGATCTCATCATTGTCCACGATGCGCTTACAGCCCAGCGTTATGTTGATGTTATTCTAAGACCAGTTCTCCAGCCACTTTTGCGCCGTCACCGAAGACCAGGAGGTTCCGTTCTGTTTCAACAAGACAATGCCCGTCCACATACTGCAAGAATTACCCAGGCATTCCTGCAACAAGCCGGTATCACCGTTATGAACTGGCCCGCCGTTTCACCGGATTTGAACCCAACTGAACACATGTGGGATGAGTTAGGACGTCGTGTACGTCACCGCCAGCCACCACCGAGTAACGTCGCTGTGCTTGCACAGGCGTTGCAGGAGTGGAGGAACATTCCTGTGCCTTATTTGAGATGTTTGTGCCAATCCTTTCCCCGTCGTCTTCACGCATGCTCACGGGCCAATGGTGGACACACCAGATACTGACTTGATATGTGGGGGGATGAACTTTTCGATTATGAATGCAACTCGATTACTGATGATAACTGGCCATGTTGCCATGTTTCCATGTGAATGTATCTCATGAATACCAGTCATTAATGTCATATTACATTTTATTATCCATGTGGTTCAACATAACCAAGTTACTAATAATCATACGAAGCACATGTTGCTTCTCCAGTCCTAGCTCAGACTGTGCATTTGAAATATGATGTCATTTCATCATCTCCTTCTAGTTGTGGCTGAAATATTTTGAGTTGGGTCTTGTTATTCATAAAGACAACAACAATAATAATATGGATAATAAAAAAATTATTACACTCGTGTGTGAGTCGTACTGATTTTACAAAATTTGTGTCAGGATTCATGTATTACCCTTGCTCTCGCTCGGGCAATACAAAAATCCTGACACTCGTTTCGTAAAATCAGTACGACACACAAGCTCATATAATAATCTCTATATCCATCAATTCATTAATAGTTTGTCGTTATTTGCAATGAAAATTTTGTGTTTTCATTGTGTTTCAGTATATTATTTAGTAAAATTGTTTTAACTTAAAAGTAAAGTAGGGCTAATGGATTTTTAATCGTGGCTAGTAAATTTTTTAAATCACTAATCCTATGGCTAGAGGATTTTTTTAAATTCTAGAAGCTCTGTAAAACATTTTTCCATTAGTTGCAAGGGATCTTTTATATGCACCATCCCACAGACAGGACAGCACATACCACAGCTTTTGTTATACCAGTCGTGGTGCACTGGCAGGAATGACAAACAATTCTTTTCTTTCTCAACGTCCACACTTCTAAAAAATAGTATCATACATGCATTGCTTGCAAAAAAAGAAAGAAAGAAATGTTTTATTTAACGACGCACTCAACACATTTTATTTACGGTTATATGGCATCAGACATATGGTCAAGGACCACACAGATTTTGAGAGGAAACCCGCTGTCGCCACTACATGGGCTACTCTTTCCGATTAGCAGCAAGGGGTCTTTTATTTGCGCTTCCCACAGACACGATAGCACAAACCATGGCCTGTGTTGAACCAGTTATGGATCACTGGTCAGTGCAAGTGGTTTACACCTACCTAATGAGCCTTGCGGAGCACTTACTCAGGGTTTGGAGTCGGTATCTAGATTAAAATTCCCATGCCTAGACTGGGATCCGAACCCAGTACCTACCAGCCCGTTGACCGATGGCCTAACCACGACGCCACCGAGGCTGGTACAACAATATAATGAATGCATGCATGCAGAGATGGCTAAAGAGACAGACAGACAGACAGACGGCATGCAGACCAAGTGTGTTAGTAATATAGCAGGACTAACACTAACAAATTACTTGTTCTCATTTCACCTGCTACATTGATCTCTTCAATGGTTGTTTGAATGTAATCACATTAATGCATGTCATGTCATGCTCTGTTTATCCCAATTAAGGTTCAAGCACGCTGTCCTGGGCACACACCTCAGCTATCTGGGCTGTCTGTCCAGGACAGTGGGTTAGTTGTTAGTTGGTTAGTGAGAGAGAAGAGGGTGTAGTGGCCTTACACCTACCCATTGAGCCCTTAAGAACTTGCTCTGGGTTGGAGCCGGTACCGGGCTGCGAATCCTGTACCTATCAATCTGTAGTCCGATGGCTTAACCACTGCGCCACCGAGGCCGGTCTAAGGTTCACACACACACACTGTCATGGGAACACACCTTAGCTACCTCAGCTGTGTATCCAGGAAACTGGGTTAGTGTTAAGGGTTTTTTATAGGTTTTTTATTTTTTATTATTATTTTCGTGCTTATATCCAATTAAGGTTCAAGCACGCTGTCCTGGGCACACATCTCAGCTATCTGGGCTGTCTGTCCAGGACAGTGGGTTAGTTGTTAGTTGGTTAGTGGTTAATGAGAGAGAAGAGGGTGTAGTGGCCTTACCACCTACCCATTGAGCTCTTGAGAACTCACTCTGGGTTGGAGCCTGTACCGGGCTGCGAACCTTGTACCTACCAGCGATGGTTTAACCACTGCACCATCGAGGCCGGTATTAGTGTTAGTTGTAATTGATAACTGAGGGAGCTGTCAAAACTCGCTCTGCATGGGTGACAGTACTGGGATTTGAACCCGGTATCTACCAGCATTAAAACATCATGGCTTAACCACTTCGCCACTGAGGCCAATTATTGTGGAATTCTAGTTGTAGTAATGTGATACATGAAGAAAATTGATTTTCTTTTTGTCAATTAAAACACAGATCTGAATGACATTCATTAAAACAGAATAACCATCTTAATTCCTGGTTTCTACAGATTAAAAAAAAAGAAGAAAAAAAGAAAACAATGAAAGTTAACAGATCTTTTTGATTGAAAATGTTAATTGGAAAGCCTGACTTTGAAGAAGTAATTATTTGTGTTGGCCCTGCAGACAACATAACCAACCTTGATTAGTGAGAAGATGAGAAAGCTTTGTTAGTTGTTGTTAGGCGTGGAGCCATACTGCGTGTGACCAGTGAGCTCTCGGGAAGATTTTAGAAGTTCCTCCTTCAGAGAAACAAACAATTGACATGAACAAAAATGTTACACAGACTGTCCTCGGTCTGCTGCCTTTATTAACACTGTTTCTCACTAACAGAACCTTTTTAAGAACTAAAATTACTCATTATACAGGGAAAGCTGTCTAAACCAGACCCTCAATAAACTGGAAACCTGTCTAAACCAGACCCTGAACATACTGGAATCCTGTCTAAACCAGACCCCGAACAAACTGGAAACCTGTCTAAACCAGACCCTGAAAAAACTGAAAACCTGTCTAAACCAGACCCCGACCAAACCGGAAACCTGTCTAAACCAGACCCCGACCAAACTGGAAACCTGTCTAAACCAGACCCCGACCAAACCGGAAACCTGTCTAAACCAGACCCTGAACAAACCGGAAACCTGTCTAAACCAGACCCCGACCAAACTGGAAACCTGTCTAAACCAGACCCCGAACAAACTGGAAACCTGTCTAAACCAGACCCTGAACAAACTGGAATCCTGTCTAAACCAGACCCTGAAAAAACTGGAAACCTGTCTAAACCAGACCCTGAACAAACCGGAAACCTGTCTAAACCAGACCCCGAACAAACTGGAAACCTGTCTAAACCAGACCCTGAACAAACTGGAATCCTGTCTAAATCAGACCCTGAACATACTGGAAACCTGTCTAAACCAGACCCTGAACAAACCGGAAACCTGTCTAAACCAGCCAAGTTTCATGGTTCTGAATTTTATAAATTCCAAAATACGCCCCTCTAAACAGCAGATCCTGTCTAAAATAGGGATAAATGTTAATTGCCCAGAGTGATATGGTTTAGACAGGTTTCACCATATACACTTTCTCATTTAGAATATCAGCGTCTCTACATTCAATATGTTTGTGGACCCTGTTCCACAAAGTGATCTTAGTGCTATGATCGCCTTAAGTGCTTAAGTTAGTTATGCACTTTAGGTGATCTTAGGGCTAAGATCGCTTCTTGGAATGGGGCCCTGGTCATCCTAATGTATATAGTAGCCCAAAGTAGATTTTACCTACCAATAGTTTCATGTGAAAAACAGAAGTAGTACAGTAAAGTACACTTATAACAAACATACTTAGAACGAACTACTTCATAGAACGGAACTGGTCGTAAAGTCCCGTTTTATCTCCCTGTACATTAATAACCAACTTGTGCAAATGTGTACTGCTATAACGAACTAACAATTATGGTTCCTTCCAGTTCGTTATAACAGTACTTTACTGCATTGGGAAATAAAATGACATTTGAGCTACTACAAACATTAGGGTGACCAGAAACACACTGGATGTACAGACTCTGATATTGCAAACAGGAAAATGTGTTTATTTACCCGGTAATATGTAATTTTAGTTGTTGAAAAGGCTCTGTTAACAATACTTACGAATTTAAGAGCCGCCATTATTGTCGTTTCCCCACCACTCCTCTTGGAAGGAAGGAAGGAAATGGTTTATTTAACGACGCACTCAACACATTTTATGTACGGTTATATGGCATTGGACATATGGTTAAAGACCACACAGATATTGAGGAGGGAAACTCGCTGCCGCCACTTCATGGGCTACTCTTTTCGATTAGCAGCAAGGGATCTTTTATATGCACCATCCCATAGACAGGATAGCACATACCACGGCCTTTGATGTACCAGTCGTGGTGCACTGGCTGGAGCGCCAAGCGAGCACTTTACCACTGAGCTACGTTATGAATTACCTCATAACTGGACGTTTTACAGAGTCCCTTTTCAAAAACCAGGGCAGACCTTAACCTCTCTAAACCAGATCCCTCTTAAAACCAGACATTTATCTTGGTCCCAAGGGTGTCCGGTTTAGAGGGGTTACACTGTACATGTATTTTCTACTGTGAGTCCTTTTCTCCTGCATGTTCGCTTATACTATTTGTAACTCGAATGTTAGCAACATTTTGGTTAAAATGATTTAGTTAAAGGTTTATCTAACACACATACCTGGCAGTATAATTCGAAATTTTAAAATTAAATGTTTGCACACGTGTCACTGGCAGATTGAGGGAAGTGTGCTCCAGTAAGCCTTTTACCCTTCCATTGGTTTTGATGCTAAATTTGGTTTCTTACAATTAAGCAGCAGATGTTTTCGAGATTGCTGAACAATTTTTAAAACATTAAACAGTAGCTGCTAATCAATTTTTAATTGACCCCACTATCAAGTACTGTAGATCCTGAAATTAATGCGATCATAATATTAATGCGAAAAATGCGAGCTCGTGTTATTCATTTAATAATATGACACATTTATTTGCATGTTTTGTATATGTGTCCTACATTATTAAAAAACAAAAACAACAAAGATTAAAATTCTAATATATTCGTAAAACGTTACTGGAAAACAATTCATTGTAGGAAAGAGAGATGCCAGCCACGTGTGTCGATTGCAGGGTGAATTTGTGAATTGTTCTTTTATTACAATATTTTAATCGCCATTCACAGATAATGAAGATACAGTTGTAATGGTACATGTATGCTAATGTTTAGCCAGATTTAGGTAACTATACACTTTAGGTAAATTATTGCAAAAATATGCTTTTAGTCGATCTCACCCAAAATACTAGGGACTAAATAAGTTAATTGATGCATACATGTTAGCGAGTTGATCTCATTGAAAAGAAAAAAGTAAAGTTTGTTTTATTTAAAACGCCATTAGAGCACATTGACTTTTTATCTCATCATCGGCTATTGGACGTCAAACATATGGTCACTATGACACTGTTTTTTAGAGGAAACCGGCTGTCATCACATAGGCTACTCTTTTACGACAGGCAGCAAGGGATCTGTTATTTGCGATTCTCACAGGCAGGATAGCACAAACCATGGCCTTTGTTGAACCAGTTATGGATCACTGGTCGGTGCAAGTGGTTTACACCTACCCATTGAGCCTTGCTGAGCACTCAATCAGGGTTTGAAGTCGGTATTTGGATTAAAAATCCCATGTCTCGACTGGGATTCGAACCCAGTACCTACCAGCCTGTAGACCGATGGCCTAACCATGATGCCAGTCGAGGCATGGGATTTTTAATCCAGATACCGACTCCAAACCCTGAGTGAGTGCTCCGCATGGTTCAATGGGTAGGTGTAAACCACTTGCACCGACCAGTGATCCATAACTGGTTCAACAAAGGCCATGGTTTGTGCTATCCTGCCTGTGGGAAGCGCAAATAAAAGATCCCTTGCTGCTAATCGGAAGAGTAGCCCATGTAGTGGCGACAGCGGGTTTCCTCTCCAAATCTGTGTGGTCCTTAACCATATGTCTGACGCCATATAACCGTAACTAAAATGTGTTGAGTGCGTCGTTAAATGAAACATTTCTTTCTTTCATTCTAAAGGATTGTACTTACACTTCAAAATGTTCGGTCAGTAAATACCCACCCCAAACCTTTTCCCATTCTGGACGGAGGAGCCCACATGGGTCGACACCTCTGCCCATGACAGACATGCACTACAACAGCTTGCTCTGAATGTGCTTGTTAAGCTCTATGACCTGACCTGACCTGACCTGACCTGACCTGACCTGTAAATTTCAGTGCACTTTGATGTTTAGTAGGACCCATTTAATTCCTATGAAACGAAATCCCGCGAGAGGATACTGTAATGAAAATGGTGCCGGAACGAATTTTTAGCACCCTAAGAAATACGATAAACGTAATTATAGAAACATTTGGATATTATTTGTTACAGTTACAGCAGATGTTTGAAAGTAAGTGCAGTCACCTGAAAAAAATTGTCCAACCATGCAACGTGTTATGGGGACAGCACCAAGACGTAACCGTTACGAGACCAAACCTACTGTTCACGACTTATTTCCAAGGGCTGCATTGTTAATAAGTAAACATTCATCCACCAAAAATACTAAGCGTCTTCAAATTCAAGCAGGCTTATTCATAAAGCAGTGCAAGAGAGAAAGCAAAACACTAAAAGCTTAATCTTGCAGAAAACTTTGTTCCCATCTATAAGTTACTCAAGTCGTTCATGTTTTACTACACTGATGTTCAAAAGAAACTCTACAAGGCTTGAAAATGTATTATAGAAAACAAACAAATGGTATGGTGGGATTTGAAAGTATCATGCAGTTCAACATTTAAATGTCACAATGCACTTCATAATACATGCAAAGTGTTTGTAAGGTGGTTTCTAAATAAGTTCTGTTTAATTTGGCAACAATATTTATAAGAATTGTTGGTAATATTTTGCAAATTTATCGACGTACAACAGTCACAAATTGTATTAAATCGCACAGGATAGCAGTTTTATACTAAATATGTGACTGTTATACATCGATAAATTTGACGAACAATTCTTATAATTATAAACAGCACAACTTATTATTGAGTTAAAAACTACACATAATTCATAAATCAGGTTCTGACGTTCCTCCCATTATCTGCTTTACATAATGACATCTCATTTGACGTGATTTTCTGAGGTGTTTAGTTTAAAATCCTTCACCATGCTACGCAATTTTATGCAGTTTTTGAGAGTTGTACATCGATAAATTCATTTAAAAAAAATGAAAAACTGATTACGGTAGTCAAACCCTCCCCTTGATCAAGCAAATGAAGAGTTTCATCGCAAAACACGATAAACACCACTATACACACCCAATCCTAAAAACGTTTTATTCCAAACCACCATAAACACTACACCAGTTTCTCTGCAATCTGTGATATATCCTCAGACAATTGTATCGCGTTTTGCTGAAAACAGAATTTGAACTTGTGTTTGTCTACGTGTGAACAGTGTATAGTATGAGTGGTGTTTGCACAATTGTTTTTAATATGGCGTTTATCGCGTTTTGCGATGAAACTCTTCAAATGTTCTCTTCGTTTCAATACTTTTCTGGGGAAGCATGTCTTAACCCTTCATAAATTTCACTAGCCACAGTTTAGCCCCAACCCTCTTTAAAAATACACTTCTAAAATATATGCACAAGCAAATTGTCTGTATGTGTATATATATATATATATATATATATATATATATATATATATATATATATATATATATATATTTAAATACAATTGTTTACTGACTTAATTGCTGGGCCAGTTTATAGCAAACTTGGGTTTTGGTGAGCTGCAAATAAAATGAAGGAAATCAAAACAGAAGAAAGTGTACCTCATAATATGCATCATCTCCTGTGACGGTGAGATATTTCTTGTCCCGGAACAATGATCTTGCTTTTAGGATATACAGCACAAAGATGTCACATATAATAGTTGCCTGGAAAGTACAATGCACACAAAACAGTTAAAAATGGAAGCAATCATATTATCAGGTTCTATACCTCCTAAATCAGATGTAGCTCAAGCAGTAGCGTGTCCGCCTGTGAAGTGGTCGGTCATCGGATCAATCCTTCTCAGTAGACCCATTTGCAGTTTGGGCTATTTTCCGTTCCAACCAGTGGTCCACAACTGGTTCATCAAATGCTGTGGTATGTGCTGTCCTGTCTGTGGGAAAATGTATATAAAAGACCCCTTGCTGCCTATGTGGCAGCAGCGGGTTATCTCTAAAGAAATATGTCAGAATCGCAATGTGTTTGACGTTGATAAGATAAAAATCAATGTGCTCTAGAGGTGTCGTTAAATAAAACACTCCTAAATCATATCCCCACCCCCACCCCCACACTCCATATGTTGATATAGTATTCAGTGGTAAGTAGTTTTTGTAATATGTTATGATCCAAATAGCTAAATGAACAAATGAGCAAATAGGAATAATAAATACAGATCGATGGATGAATGGATGGATAGATGGATGGATAGATGGATGGTGGGTGGGTAGGTGGGTGGATGGATGAATGGGTGGATGGATGGATGGTTGGAGAATGGATGGATGGATGAGTGGTTGGAGAATGGATGGATGGATGGATGGATGGTTGGAGAATGGATGGATGGATGGATGGATGGATGGTTGGAGAATGGATGGATGAATGAGTGGATGGATGGTTGGAGAATGGATGGATGGATGGATGGATGGTTGGAGAATGGATGGATGGATGGATGGATGGTTGGAGAATGGATGGATGGATGAGTGGATGGATGGTTGGAGAATGGATGGATGGATAAGTGGATGAGTGGATGGATGGATGGATGGATGGATGGATGGATGGGTTTGGGGGGATGGGTTTGGGGGGATGGGTTTTGGATGGATGGATGGATGAATGAATAGGTGGATGGATGGATGGAGAATGGATGGATGGATGGATGAGTGGATGGATGGATGGATGGATGGATGGATGGATGGAAGGAAGGATAGGTGGATGGATGGATGGAGAATGGATGGATGGATGGAGAATGGATAGATGGATGGATGGATGGATAGATGGAGAATGGATGGAGGGATGGAGGGAGGGAGGGAGGGAGGGATGAATGGATGGATGGATGGATGGATGGATGGATGGATGAGTGGATAGATGGATGGATGGATGGGTGGATAGATGGATGGATGGATGGATGGATGGATGGATGGATGGATGGATGGATGGATGAGTGGATGGATGGATGGATAGAGAATGGATAAATGGATGGATGGATGAGAGGATGGTTGGATGGATGGATGGATGGATGGATGGATAGATGGCTGGATGGCTGGATGGCTGGCTGGCTGGCTGGCTGGCTGGATGAATAGATAGATGGGTGGATGGGTGGATGGGTGGATGGATGGATGGATAGATGGATGGGATGGAGAATGGATGGATGGATGGATGGGTGGGTGGATGGGTGGGTGGGTGGGTGGGTTGTTGGATGGATGGATGGATGGATGGATGGATGGAAAGACAGGTATTCCCAAATTTTATTCCAAAATGAAAGTAATTAGGAGTGCTGGACTGAGTTGTATGCCACTTCATCCACACAAAAATACTGACTGTCTTCAAATTCAAGCATTATGCATAACAATGTAACATTAAACTCTTATGGTTCAATCGCTACAAATACAATAAGCCCAGTGTCACTGTCCGTGTAAAAGGAATGTTAATTAATTACGTTGATGAAAACTGTACAAGTAGAGGATCTGCCATCAAAAGAAAAAAAACAACAGAAGTTCAATGTCCATGGAGATGATAAAAGAGAAATCAATAATTCAGTTCTTTAATGTCATTATTCAATCATTCAATGGTCATGGTGTGGAACTAAATGTACCAGTATCAGTGAAGACTGTTTAAAGCACTGCCGTAAAACATCAAAATAAAGAATCTCTATGCTGCTTGGGAGTAACTGGAGGGATCTAGCTCAGCTGGTAGATGATTATGTGTCACAAGACATTTCAAAATAAAGAATCTCTATGCAGCTTGGGAGTAACTGGAGGGATCTAGCTCAGCTGGTAGATGAGTATGTGTCACAAGACATTTCAAAATAAAGAATCTCTATGCTGCTTGGGAGTAACTGGAGGGATCTAGCTCAGCTGGTAGATGATTATGTGTCACAAGACATTTCAAAATAAAGAATCTCTATGCAGCTTGGGAGTAACTGGAGGGATCTAGCTCAGCTGGTAGATGAGTATGTGTCACAAGACATTTCAAAATAAAGAATCTCTATGCAGCTTGGGAGTAACTGGAGGGATCTAGCTCTCAGCTGGTAGATGAGTATGTGTCACAAGACATTTCAAAATAAAGAATCTCTATGCTGCTTGGGAGTAACTGGAGGGATCTAGCTCAGCTGGTAGATGATTATGTGTCACAAGACATTTCAAAATAAAGAATCTCTATGCAGCTTGGGAGTAACTGGAGGGATCTAGCTCAGCTGGTAGATGAGTATGTGTCACAAGACATTTCAAAATAAAGAATCTCTATGCTGCTTGGGAGTAACTGGAGGGATCTAGCTCAGCTGGTAGATGATTATGTGTCACAAGACATTTCAAAATAAAGAATCTCTATGCAGCTTGGGAGTAACTGGAGGGATCTAGCTCAGCTGGTAGATGAGTATGTGTCACAAGACATTTCAAAATAAAGAATCTCTATGCAACTTGGGAGTAACTGGAGGGATCTAGCTCAGCTGGTAGATGAGTATGTGTCACAAGACATTTCAAATGCATATTATAGTTCTGTACATGAAGGAAGGAAATGTTTTATTTAACGACGCACTCAACACATTTTATTTACGGTTATATGACGTCAGACATATGGTTAAGGACCACACAGATATTGAGAGAGGAAACCCGCTGTCACCACTTCATGGGCTACTCTTTTCGATTAGCAGAAAGGGATCTTTTATATGCACCATCCCACAGACAGGATAACACATACCATGGCCTTTGCTATACCAGTCGTGGTGCACTGGCTGGAACGAGAAATAGCCCAATGGGCCCACAGACAGGGATCGATCTCAGACCGACCGCGCATCAAGCGAACGTTTTACCACTGGGCTACATCCTGCCCCTTTCTTCGAAGGCCTTAATAGAGAGGTTTTACTGTCCAGTAAAACATGTTCAGTAGCCAACCAAGAAATAATTTATACCAGGTCTTTCAAAATAACTGATAGTTTCATTAGAAATATCGTCAACGCTGGGGCGGATCCAGCTTTTCTGATGAAGGGGGGTCCAAGACAAAAAGGGCACCATAAGTTTATGAAAAGGCACTATTGAAAAATTACACACGGTTCACATGGACCATAATATAATAGTGCTACAACAGGGACGCTGGCAGACGTATTCTACAGTGTTCTATACATTGACAGAATAAATAAATTTGTAAAAAACCTAAAAATCCTTAATAATAGGGCCACTTCTCAAATTTGAGGGGGGGGGGGGGGGTCCGGACACCTTGGACCCCCCCTCTAGATCCACCCCAGCAACGTCCCTAATTGCTTTATGCGTCCATCTCCATTCAGTTCATTTTCTCGTGCACGGATCGCGCAATCAACATCTGATTTGTAGTAATCTGCTTGTCGTTCATTTGTGAGCTTTTTCTTCACAGTTCTGTAACATTTTAATTAATAATAAAGTTCAGACAAGTAAGTATCTAAACACAAAACTTTACAAACTCCTAAAACTATTAATTTTACTAAGTCGTTTTTGTTTATTCCTTAAAATTACTGATATCAGGTCCACATGGCTCGTAAAAATTGACTTAAAATGGAGGAAGATGAATTAACATTCGGTGCGTGTCACATGACCTCACACGTGCCAGATCAACAAGGCCTAATCATTTTTAAAAAATTATTTTTAAGTCCCCTGTTGCTACAAATTTATTTTCAATTATTACATTCGATCTGCAAAAGGTATGCTACATTTTTGAGCCTCTACTGTAGTGAATAGTATTCATAATCCATTTATAACAATTGTAAACAATTTTGAGTGTATAAATTTTGTTAATTAAGAATCAATACATTTAAAAAAATAATTATTTTACAAACTATTCACTGGTATGAACATAATGCCTATCAGTATTGACATCAAGTGTTAGCGATGGGAATTGGTAAAATGTGGACCGGACCAGAACGTTTGACAAACTGAATTTTTCCTTTTAAAAAACTATTAAACAAAGTGTTCATCAACTGTGCATAGTTAAAAAACATATATTTTTGTCATTTATTGAAAACGTCAAACTGCACATGCGTGGTATGATACTTTTTTGCAAACACACGTGCCTGAATGCAGTTAGAAAGTTGCTCTCTTTCCTGTTTACTGGAGGGTGCTTCATTTTTGTTTACTAGAATGTATTTGTTTTACGTCCACATTGTTGATTTTTTATTTTACAGGGACATTCCTGAGTTTGCTGCAGTTTTTAAGATGTTATCAACTAACAGACTTTTTAACGATTATAATTACATATCAAATATATGTTTCTGCATAAAATATTAGTGACTGTATATTAAAACATGTTTTTGATCGTTCTAATATTTGTACTAGGTAAAATTTCATTTTATTTCCTAAAATATTTTGTTTTCGTATGTACGAAATTATTTGAAGAAAAATCCAGTTTCCACTTCTTGCAAATATTAAGACGACCAGAAACACATTGAATATACAGACACTGATATTCTAAACAAGAAAATATATTTAATATGTAAGTTTACTCGTAGAAATATTTTATAGTTGAAAATATCTTACAATGTAGCAAACTCAGGAATGTCCCTTTAACTAATCACAATCTATTTTGTTTCATGTATCATAGCTAAATATTGTATTTGTATTTTTATCGTTAAGTGAACGCAGATTGTGACACTGATGGTATAGTTTGTTCCATTTCTGATGAATATCTGCACTAGGTCTTTCAAAAAGTTTAAAGTTTGTTTTGTTTAACGATACCACTAGAGCACATTGATTATTAATCATCAGCTATTGAATGTCAAACATATGGTAATTTTGATAGAGGAAACCCGCTACATTTTTCCATTAGTAGCAAGGGATCTTTTATATGCACCATCCCACAGACAGAATAGCACATACCACAGCCTTTGACATACCAGTCGTGGTGCACTGGCTGGAACGAGAAATAGCCCAATGATAGTTTAATAGACATATATTTTGTTCCATTTCTGATGAATATTTGTACCAGGACTTTCAAAATAATCGACAGTTTAATCAGAGGTTATTTTTGTTTAATTTCTGCTATGTGGGAGAACTGTAAGGTCAAGTTAACTCTCCTCCACCACAACTTCCTGTCCCAACAACAACAAGCATTTTCGAATTTCCAGAATTTTGAACCATTCAGCAATCAAGGTCATCATTTCCCTTTATCAACTCTCTGTTGTGTATCTGGGAGCGGAACGTAGCTCAGTGGTAAAGCGTTCACTTGATGCGCAGTCGGTCTAGGATCGATCCCCGTCGGTGGACCCATTAGGCTATTTCTCATTTCAGCCAGTGTTCCACAACTGGTGTAACAAAGGTCATGGTATGTACTATCCTTTCTGTGGGAATGTGCATATAAAAGATCCCTTGCTGCTAATCGAAAAGAGTAGCCCATCCCCTCCCGCCCCGGAGTTGGCCACTGGCGACGTGTCAGAAACCAAGTCTGTGGTTGGAGTGCCTGAACCCTTGTGGATATGGGCACGTAAATAGAATGAATGAATGAATGAATGTTTAACGACACCCCAGCACGAAAAATACATCGGCTATTGGGTGTCAAATTATGGTAATGCAAATAAATAAAGTGATGATCAACATCAATATAAAAATTCAAGACAAACAAAAACAGTGTAAAGAACTGTGCAAAAACACAAATATCACAGAATCTTACGTATACTGAATCTTACTCAAAACTTCAATTTTGTGCTGTATTGGCCATTCTCAAAGAGAATGTTACACCCCTGCACCACGGTGAGGTGAACGTAAATAGAGTTCCCATTCCCAGTAGCCCATGAAGTGGCGGCAGCGGGTTTCCTCTCTCAATATCTGTGTGGTCCTTAACCATATGTCTGATGCCATATAACCATAAATAAAATGTGTTGTGTGCGTCGTCAAATAAAAACATTTCCTTCCTTTTGTGTATCTAGAAAACAGGGCCCCGTTTCACAAAGCTATCTTAGGCCTAAGATCAACTTAAGTGCATAAGGTAGCTATGCGCCTAAGGTAATCTTAGGGCTAAGATCGCTTCGTGGAACGGAAGGAAGGAAATGTTTTATTTAACGACGCACTCAACACATTTCATTTATGGTTATATGGCATCGGACATATGGTTAAGGACCACACAGATATTGAGGGAGGAAACCTGCTGTTACCACTTCATGGGCTACGTTTTTTCGATTAGCAGCAAGGAATCTTTTATATGCACCATCTCATAGACAGGATAGCACATACCACAGCCTTTGATGTATCAGTCGTGTTGCACTGGCTGGAGCGAGAAATAGCTCAATGGGCCCACTGACGGGGATCGATCCCAAACCGACCGAGCATCAAGCGAGCGCTTTACCACTGGGCTATGTCTGCCACCCTACGTGGAACGGTGCCCAGAGTAGAGGGGAAGTACTTACAATGGACAGCAGAGCTAAACCACTTCCTATGTTCTGCATCAGCGGCACAATATCAAATTTGCCGGCTCTTCCTTGAACAGATACAATAAACCGAATTCCATATGCTTTTGTCAGCGTTCTTTTAGGAACACCTTTCTCCAAAAAATGACTGGCAAATCTAAAAAAAAGTAAAAGATTTATTTCTACATTAATATTGTTCTAAATAATATGACAATCCCAAACCATGAAAACTTAAAAAACTACAGACGCTAGTTTTTAAACACTACAACATATTTTTAAAACACTACTGTGTAACAATATATTTTTTTAATATTAGAGCCATTTTTGATCATTTAAAATAGAATTTACTTACATTTTAGCATTTAGAATATCCATTTTCTTACATCTGAAGTATTTCTGGTCATCCTGGATTTTGTTATACCCCAAAATAATTTTTTTATAATTCTCAAGAAACATAATATATTTGGGGAGTAAAGGGTTATTGAGCCAAGCTGTAGTCTATTTTTAGACTGTATTTCACCATTTAAACACCACATATTTCAGTTCACTCTATTATTACTTTATCCAGATCTACAGTCAAACCCCTCTAAACCGGACACCCTTGGGACCAAGACAAATGTCCGGTTTTTAGAGGGATCCAGTTTACACAGGTGAAGTTCTGTTCTAGTTTTTAAAATGGGACTCTGTAAAACGTCCGGTTTTGAGGGAACTCCAGTTTACAGACGGTCCGATCTTGAGAGCATTCACTGTACACTGTTACAAGATTCTAGATTAAGCAAACTTAGTGTTCATTTTCATGGGTTGAAACATAGGGTCTGCAACTTTAAAAAAACTATCGCTAACATTCTGTTTGCCAAATGTCAAAGGTATTGATAAAATAATTGAAAATTAATTGAAATACAAGACATTAAACTTAAGGAAGAAGAAGGAAATGGTTTATTTAACGACGCACTCAACACATTTTTTGTACGGTTATATTGGCGTCGGACATATGGTTAAGGACCACACAGATATTGAGAGAGGAAACCCGCCGTCGACACTTCATGGGCTACTCTTGTCAATTAGCAGCATATATGCACCATCCCATAGACAGGATAGCACATACCAAGGCCTTGGATATACCAGTTGTGGTGCACTGGCTGGAGTGAGAAATAGCGCAATGGGTCCACTGATGGGGATCGATCCCAAAACCAACCGCACATGAAGCGAGCACTTTACCACTGGGCTACGCCTCACCCCTGACATTAAAATTAAAGTCACAGACCCAAGTTAAAAACCAGTGAAAATGGTTTGCTTGATCTACAAACCTACAACACATTTGGATAAAGTTACAACAGAGTAAAACAAAAGTCTGTGATGTTTAAACTGGAAAATACTGTTAAAAAAAAAAGAAAAGCTAATCTCCAAGACCATTACTTCTCAGAGGTATACGAGTTTTTAAAAATATGAAAAATGCATTTTATGGTATTAGAAACACCAGGATGACCAGAAACACTTCGGATGTACGGAAATGGATAATCTAAACAATAAAATCAAAGTAATGTCAGATTTCAATTATCAAAAATGGCTTCAATAGTGAACAATGTATCACAGTATTTAAAAATTAAGGTCTGTTACTTTAATTGCTGTGATCTTAACTTTTAAGTTTAATCTTGAAACTAGTTTTATTCTCCATAAAGCACTTTTATTACTATAAAATATGTATCAATTACAAACATTATGGCAAGATTATTCTTCGGGTTAGTTTTGATTCGTGTCACCTCCAGCTTAAATAAATGACCCAATTTTCACTTTGTAGCAGATGCTTCAATCAATAAAAATATGATGAGGGCTATTAAACAATTAAACAATTACACATTTACCCTTCCTCCTCATTAAACATTTACCCTTCCTCATTTACATTTTGTGATATCAACACCTCTTTCAAAAATCATGGACGGTACCCCATCTCTCTCTCTCTTTCTGTGTCGGTCGGTCGGTCAGTCTGGGATCAATCCCCGTTGGTGGGCCCATTGGACTATTTCTCATCCAAGCCAGTACACCATGACTGGAATATCAAAGGATGTGGTATGTGCTATCCTGTCTGTGGGATGGTGCACATGAAAGATCCCTTGCTACTAATGGGAAAATGTAGCAGGTTTCCTCTCTAATACTATATGTCAAAATTACCAAATGTTTGACATCCAATAGCCGATGATTAATAAATCAATGTGCTCTAGTGGTGTCGTAAAACAAACTTCTCTCTCCCTCTCTGTGTATGTGTGTGTGTCTTTCCATCTTTCTCTTCTATGTGTCTCTCTCTTTCACTCACACACACACACACACAGACACAGACACAGACACACACACACACACACACACACACAGACACACACACACAGAGACACACACACACACACACAGACACACACACACACACAGACACACACAGGCACACACAGACACACACACAGACAGACACACACACACACAGAGACACACACACACTGAGACACAGACACACACACACAGACACACATAGACACACACAGACACACACACACACATGGACACACACACACACACACACACATATACGCACACACTGAGACACAGACACACACATACACACACACAGACACACACACACACACACAGAGACACACACAGACACACACACACACACAGGGACACACACAGACACACACACACACACAGACACACATATAGACGCACACACTGAGACACAGACACACACATACACACACACAGACACACACACACAGACACACACACACACGCACAGACACACACACACACAGACACATACACAGACACACATACAGAGAGAGACACACACAGACACACATAGAGACACACATACACAGACACACACCCACATAGACACACACAGACACACACATACACACACACATAGACACACACACATAAACACACACACACACACAGACACACATTGACACACACACACACACATAGACACACACAGACACACACACATACACACACACACGGACACACACACACACAGACACACACACACACACACACACTGGACTCAACAGGAATCAAGGGTGACTGACGAAATATGCATGTATACATTGTCACTGGATGGGACTTTGAGATGGACAGATATCAAGATATACAGAGATAGAGAAAAACAACACACAGCAACAACAACATGATAGCCTGCTAGCTCACCTAAAGTTAAAACCCTTCGATACTTTATAATCCTCACTGTCCAGTCTCCTGAACCCATACGCAGGAACACAGTCCTCAACATCGTAGTCAAGGTCACAGTCCCAGTGAATAAGAATCTGGACAACTGCGCCCTGTAAAACATAATATATCATTAAAACATCTAAATGATGGTCTCACTTTATAACGGCTCAACTATAATAAATAATAGAGGGTTTTAACTTTTATTTTAATGAGGAATTTATTTTAACAGCTACAGGTCCTATGGTCAGACAATTATAGTCCGTCCCACAGAGAACGCCTTTTTTCATGCTATGGAATTTACTACAAGTTATTTATTTCTGAGCCGATTGTTTTCTAAATTGCACACAAAAAAACTATATTTTTTGTTATTTCCAAAACACTTTAATTACTGTTTTTCTTATGTCAAACCAAACTGAAAATATTTACAAAAAACATTTTTGTAGGATGGAACCAACTATAGATAATGTTTGATGAATCTATCATATTTTAAAAAGTTAAAAGTTTGTTTTGTTTAACAACCCCACTAGAGCACATTGATTTATTAATCATCGTCTATTGGATGTCAAACATTTGGTACTTTTGACAGTCTCACAGAGAAAACCCCGATGCATTTTTCCCATTAGTAGCAAGGGATCTTTTATATGCATCATCCCACAGACAGGACAGCACATACCATGGCCTTTGATATACCAGTCATGGTGGAACGAGAAATAGCCCAAAAGGCCCACAGATGAGGTTTGATCCCAGATCGACAGCGTATTAAGACTGATTATAAGATCAAGGTCAATTATCGATTACAATTAGTTTAACAGTTATAAGGTCAAATTCTGTTCCTGGTACACTGATTATTACAAAGAAAGTTGTTATGACCTATGTCTATCACAGCTACACGTGCAGATAAACTTAATGTACAGTTTATACTCTTAAGAATGTTTAACTATATCTACATACATTATGTTTACATTTTTTCAACAATTTAAATAAAACATTGAAATATTGGTAAAAAAAACAAAAACACCCCACCTATTAATCTGTTATTTTCATAAACATTTAAAAAAAAAAAAAAAAAAAAAAAAAAAAAAAAAAATGACAGTCAAGGTGCATATACAATTTGGAAGACAAAAATTTTTCACTGCAAAATTATAAATTTTCAAGAGTTTCTGAATTCTCCATATTCAGTTGGTAACATTTGGTCTCATATGTTTTTCTTCGACTTGGTAACAGCGTATCCGACAATTTTAATTATTTGTGATAAAAGTACGTAGACTAGTAAATACCAGCTTGCAAATTTTGGAATTACGAAAAGAAAAAAACTTGAGGCAGAAATATGCAATTCAAGCACTTTTTGAGATAATTTTCTCACACTTTTAAACAGTTTAAAAAAAAAAATCAAGGGCTTTTCATTATGACCACTTAAATTCATGCACTTTTCAAATCTGTATGAACCTTGACAGTGTTTAACATTTAGACTTACTAAAAATTACATCATGCTCCATGCACATGTAAATACACTGTATATGCATATACATATATTTATATATATAAAAGTATTTCACACAGACAAAAAACTAGGATAGTGTTACACTTCTGGATTTTGCAGGAAGTTAACTTTGACAAGAAAAGGAAAAGGCGTAGCATGTTTTATTAATAGGGTATAATACTGGGGGGCGGGATTTAGCTCAGTTGGTAGAGTGCTCGCCTGAGGTGCTTGCATCGCAGGATCGAACCACCTCGGTGGATCCATTCAGATGATTGGGTTTTTTCTTGTTCCAACCAGTGCACCACAACTGGACAAAGGCCATGGTATGTGCTGTCCTGTCTGTGGGGAAAGTACATATAAAAGATCCCTTGCTGCATTAGAAAAAATGTAGGTTTCCTCTGATGACTACGATACAGAATTACCAAATGTTTGACATCCAAAAGCTGATGATTATTTAATCAATGTGCTCTAGTGGTGTCGTTAAACAAAACCAACTTTGACTAGAAAAGGGGCAGCATGTTATATTAATAGAGAATAATACTTGAGTAGCTGTTGGAGATTATTTATCTTACAAAGAGTGGTATTCAAATGTATCCAGTTAGCAAAAATTATTTGAGGAAACCCACTGCTGCTATGCAATCGACTATTCTTTCTGATTAGCAGCAAGGGATCTTTTATATGCAGCATCCCACAGACAGGACAGTACATACCACAACCTTTGTTACACCATTTGTGAAGCACTGGCTAGAACAAGAGATAAGACCAATGGGTCCACTTACGAGGATCGATCCTAGACCACAGCACATCAAGCAAATGCTTTACCACTGTCTGAAGTTTTAAAGTAATTAAATTAAGAGACAAGATACATTAATATCTAGTGATTACAGCTTCCGTAATATACTTAATTAGGATAACAGCAGATATTTGTTGTCAGATACATGTATACATTGCAGGGACAGTGGGCAATAAGCCTACCGGTATGTTCTGAATGGACTAAATGCACAGCAAATCATAGCAATCATTATTAAAGCCACCGCCCTTAGTTGCAGAGAAAAATATATTTTCTGTATCGCATAAAATGCTTTTTTTAGTTAAGTACTATCAATATCTGGATGACTAAAAATAGGATGGATAATTTAAAGGGACATACACTAGTGTTTAAACACTAAGGCAGATTTTTTTTACTATTATAGCCATTTTTGATAACTGAAATCATACTTTACTTAGATTGTATTGTTAAATTATCCATTTCCGTATATTCAAAGTGTTTTTGGTCATCCTGGTGTTTTTAATATCACAAAATGCATTTTTCATATTTTTAAAAACACATGTGCGTCTGAGAAGTAACAGTTACAGAGTTGACTTTTAGTCTATTTTCAGAGGGTATTTCACCATTTCAAAGTCACAGACTCATGTTTCACTCAATTGTAACGTTATCCAAATGTGTTACAGGTTTGTAGATTACCTAAACCTAGTGTTAATTTTAATGGGTTGAAACTAGCATCTGTCCCTTAAAAGGAATGCTAAAGCAAGGCTTTTGGACTGGTATGCATATTCAACGATACATAATGCACATTATTGCTTAATATCAACAAATATAATCATATAGTTAATTAATAAAATGGTTAAATATGACAGCTATTATATATAAAGGGCACAGCCATTTTGTACTATCCCAGTAAATACACCCTCATGGAGCTGGTGGTTACCTAATACCTAACGTGTCACGTCAGGAATTAAGTCTTCGAACTAAAGAAACAAAACATACCTGATTTTTGCGGATGCATCGCAATGTTCTGTAATAATATCCATCCCAGTAACACAGCAACGTGTATATGTGGTTTATTTTTCAATACAAAATAAACCACCATTGTCAAAGTGTTGAAATAACTGTATTATGTTTTGTACATAAATTAACCAACATATTGAAATAATAGTCGGAGTGTTTTCTTGGTTAATTAGTCTTTTTTTTCCGTGGCCCATACCTGTGGTTCTTGATTGGCAGGTGTATATTTAGACGGTCCCCAGACACTGTCTAGACACACTAAAAAGACGTGCCTCTTTTATTAAGATCACAGGGTATTGTGTGATAACCTCAAATCGTAATGGACATTAACAGCCGTCCTGTTTTATTACTGTAAAACCCTTGATTAAGTAGATTTTCCCATCTAAAATAACAAAACTGACCAATTACGTAGTCCCAAAGAAAATAAAATTATCACTTGGGTATCGTGAGTGGTTGTTTTTGCTCGAACGTATCCTACCAATAGGTCTAATAATATGTATTTTTTCTTTGGATTTTTTAAAAGAAAAAAATACTATAACTCTGTTTCATTATATTGATGCAAATTGAAATATATTTAGTTAAATAGTTTATTATACTATCAAGTCATTTATGTTATTTACAAGTCAGGTTGACTGAAGCGAAGCGCCTTGTCATAAATTAGTGTGTTTGTTTACACTGTGCATAGAGAACTGACGTCACTTCACCCCAAGCTATACCACCGGACGTCACAAAAACGAAACAAAATGGCTGCCCCCAGTTAGCAGGAATAATCATGTTTTTTTATGAATTCTAAAATTACGCGTTTTTCATTTGTTAAAGTGTCAGTATGTGTTGGTGGTCCGGGTATGCATCTTTCCAACACATAAGGCTCTTGTTGGAGTTTAGTCTACCTTTAAGAAAAACATTATAAGCAATGTGTAAATTAATGTTAAAAATAGCCCTGTAATAGCCAAACATGTTTTATACTGCTTAAAAACTACAGTTAGTAGATTAACTAAACCTAGTGTTAATTTTCATGAGTCGAAACTAAGGTCTGTCCCTTTAAGAAAAAACATTATAAGCAATGTGTAAATTAATATTAAAAATAACCCCGTAATAGCTAAACATGTTTTATACTGCTTAAAAACTACAGTTAGTGGCTTTAATATCAGGCTAGTTTAACTAATCACTGCAATCTTCTAACCTATTTAAAATGTGCAGCTAACAATGTGCTTAAAAGTGCTATCTCAGAGGTGCACGAGGGTCAGTTCCTTCCAAAATCATTTAACTTTTGCTCTGAAATGTAAACAGAAAGGAAATGTCTTATTTAATGACGCACTCAACACATTCTGAAATATAAACATTATGCCTTCTACTATTATCCACATAAAAAAAAATTACAACCAAATAATTTAATGTTCTAGGAAATTGTTCTTAAACTGGAGAATCTTTAGTACATGTAGATTGCCAGCCGACAGAATTTAATTAGGCGTATTCAGATAAGGCAAACATGTAACGCTATGCCAGGCGGATGTTGGTGATAAGCTTTCTGTCTTTGTGTAAATGTTTGTTAAAGTTTGTTTTTGTTTAACGACACCACTAGAGCACAGTGATTTATATATCATAGGCTACTGGAAGGAAGGAAATGCTTTATTTAATGACGCACTCAACATATTTTATTTATGGTTATAAGGAAGGAAATGCTTTATTTAACGATGCACTCAACACATTTTATTTACGGTTATATGGCATCGGACATATGGTTAAGGACCACACAGATATTGAGGGAGGAAACCCGCTGTCGCCACTTCATGGGCTACTCTTTTCGATTAGCAGCAAGGGATCTTTTATGTGCACCATCCCATAGACAGGATAGCACATACCACAGCCTTTGATGTACCAGTCTTGGTGCACTGGCTGGAGCGAGAAATTAGGCTATTGGATGTTAAACATTTGGTAATTTTGACATGTAGACTTAGAGAGGAAACGCATTTTTTCAGGAAAACTTTGAGTTTCCCACAAATACAGCCTCCATTATTGCTCATTGCTATGGCGACCAGTCAAAATGTTTGCAAACATTCAGCAAAAAAAAAAATGTTTACGTTTTATGAACCCTAAGCCCTGTTGAATAAAGCAGTGCACTTAATTGTTGGACAATCATGCTTTATGTAGTTATTATAATTGTAGCCTTTGCTTCTGATATGATTTTTCGCTACTGATATGATCACTTTAAGTAACCTAAAATCTGAACCAAATTGTTAACAACAACAATAAATTACTCTCCTACCTTTAATTACCGTTATATTCCCCCCAAAGTTTGTCCAGACACAAGTTGAAAAAATCATTACAGTAACACATATTCCACATACGAGACTAACGATGTCGCCAGTATCGACTTCGCCGAGATAGCATAGGGCAGTTTTCTGCCGTCTGCCACTTTGTTTTTTTAATGGAATACACTTCAAGGGGGGTGTAAAAGCCTCAAAAGTATGTGACATAATTAATATAAAATCAATGATCTCTAGTGGTATCTTTAAACAAACAAAAAATACTAATAAAAACATTAATATGACTTTTATATCATAACATGTTGAGACATTGTTACATTAAATGATATCCTTTCACCCCTCTTGGAGATTATTCCATAAAAAGTCAAAATGGCAGCCAGCACAAAATTAAGTTTTTTGCTCAATGCGATATCAGCGAGGTTGATATAGGTGACATGGTTATCATCTAGTTTGTGGAATCTGTGTTATTGTAATGGTTTTTTCAAGATTTCTGTCTGGACAAAATGTTGGTAAAATATAACGAAAAATAAAGGTAGGAGAGCAATTTCTCGTAGTTGTTAACAATTTGTTTGGACTTTAGTAAGATGAGACAACTTGTAGACTGTCACCCAGTCAGATTTCTTGGTTTTTCAAATTTTCTGAACCTGAAGCAACTAGAGTGGTCAGAGTGAGACAGTTTCTTTCTGACACACCTCTGACATAACTTGCCACTGTTTTGTCTAGAAACAGAGAAATAGATTACATCATGTGATGTAACATAGTTCGAACCAACAGCTTTTACAAGGCGTGTATTAAAGATCTGAAATGTTTCTTAACCCGTGAGTCATACTTGTTCTATTCTTGGGCCAACAATTTCACCAACTATATACATTACAAGTGGACTATATTGCACACTTCTGTGGTAACAGACTCTGGCCCATAGAGCCCCCCCCCCCCCCCCCCCCCCCCCCCCGCGTTCCCTCATTACTGAGTGTTTGTAGCTCTCGATAAACCCCTAACTCCTACTCTGTCAGTTCCAACGCCTACTAGTACTTCGTTTTGCAACCGCTGATATGGAATATTATTTATTTCAAATAAGGTCATACATCTTTCAGTAAATAAACATGTAACCACTCTCTTCGATATTACAGCGGTGTCCTGTCAATTGCACGAGCCATTCATGCTTTGTGATCACAAGTTGCATTACTAGCATTCTTGATCACGTGCTCCTGTTTGACGTCATTTTTCTTATCATTGGACTCTAAAACTATTGTATGGATTCTCATCACTCAGAAAAATACTTTTGTTGGTATCGATTGTCGTCAGTGTGATGCCACGCCTCCAAGAAAATTAACTTCTTCAAATGATGGGTACGACTGAGGTGAGAATGGCACAAACGTTGTTGCTATTTGTTTTGGTCAGAAAACTATGCTGTGCCTGCGGAGATGTTGTCGACAGATTAGGGATACTAGGGATCTTCCATTTTTAGGGAGTCGACATGTGATGTCATGTTAACAAATTGTCAATATCAATCAATACACCTATGGAATCATTTCGAAATGACAAGTTTAACATCCCAATACATCCCAGAGTTAAGGCCAACCAGTGGCATAACTGTACGCAACCGATTAGGTGATCACAAAGTACGACCATGATCGTACATCAATACGTTGTTCTGTTACATCGTCACCGACGGTGCACCAAACATTGTGTAGACGGTACTTCAGGTTCAGAAGGCAGGAGAGGATCACTGTACTTTTAACAGATAAATAGTACATCCATGTAAAACATAATATTTTTAAATTTTAAAAATATAAATCTCACTGAAATTTTAATGATGCACAGGAACTTCTTTCCGTGATATATATATATATATATATATATATATATATATATATATTAAAAAATTACGTGATGAGACCAACATGTTTTGTGGAGCAGACAAAATCAAAATAGTGCGCAATATCATGATTTATGGGTTCGCAAGACTACAGAGATGCACAATATGATCTCCAACGGAATCACACCTGACATAACATTAAGCAATTGGGAGTCAGGTAAAATATACAAATCGTCCAATAGTAGTGTACGTTAAACCAATGCATGATAATTTCTCAATGAGAAATTATGATTTTTATTTTCCCCGTTATGAATGCCTGATGGGTAATAAAGTGAAATATGGCACTGCATATAACTGAGATAGCACCTTTAACAAACTACAAAATAATAAACGTGATAATAAAAATGTGCATATTGAAACATGCTTCCATGCTTGTACATATGTAAGACAGAAAGTCATTCCACATAAGAAATATTTTGATTCATTCAATGTTACTTATGAAACAAACATTTGATAGATTTTTAATGTATGCATTCATTCATGCTACTGGCAGCAATATTTGTGTGTTTGACCTGAAAAGCTTTTGAAATTAAAATAAATAAAAAACAGTGAATGAGCTTTTGAAATTAAAATAAATAAAAAACAGTGAATGACCTTTTGAAATTAAAATAAATAAAAAACACTGAATGAGCTTTTGAAATTAAAATAAATAAAAAACACTGAAAAGCTTTTGAAATTAAAATAAATAAAAAACACTGAATGAGAAAAACACACTGACAAAATGAAATCAAATTACCCATTTGGTCATATTATCATAGTTCTGGCCGGCATATTTCGCTATATCAGCCAGTTTGAAAATAGGACAAAATTTATTTAGAGGGTCGGTAGGAGAATATCTGCATTTGGCCAATTGTTTGTTGTCTTTGAAGTGCAAAATATTCCTCCTGCAAAAATCAATTTGTCATTTTTAGATCATGTACAAATATAAAACAGCCAAACACACAATCTGAGTTTAATCTGACAATCAGTTGTATAGTGCCAGTATTCAGCATACACTAATACACAGCAGTCCCTGGTTTGATCAGTAAATTAAAATTGTGAGATAACCCACCCCATACAGCTTTAAAATAGATCCATCTCCTATTCAGAGCCGAAAAAGAGAATGGACGAAAAAATTCTGAAACTTTGCCGGGTTTTTGAAAGTAAAGACTTCCTGTGAGCTCTTTATTGAAGGACAAGTGCAGAATCAGTTTTCATTTTCATTTAGTTAGCAGCCATATACATACTGAAATTTAGTTAGCAGCCATATACATACTGAAATTTAGTTAGTTAGCAGCCATACATACTGACATTCATTTAGTTAGCAGACATACATACTGACATTCATTTAGTTAGCAGACATACATACTGACATTCATTTAGTTAGCAGACATACATACTGACATTCATTTAGTTAGCAGCCATATACATACTGAAATTCATTTAGTTAGCAGACATACATACTGACATTCATTTAGTTAGCAGCCATATACATACTGACATTCATTTAGTTAGCAGACATACATACCGACATTCATTTAGTTAGCAGACATACATACTGACATTCATTTAGTTAGCAGATATACATACTGACATTCATTTAGTTAGCAGATATACATACTGACATTCATTTAGTTAGCAGATATACATACTGACATTCATTTAGTTAGCAGATATACATACTGACATTCATTTAGTTAGCAGACATACATACTGACATTCATTTAGTTAGCAGATATACATACTGACATTTAGTTAGCAGCCATATACATACTGAAATTTAGTTAGTTAGCAGCCATACATACTGACATTCATTTAGTTAGCAGACATACATACTGACATTCATTTAGTTAGCAGCCATATACATACTGACATTCATTTAGTTAGCAGACATATACATACTGAAATTTAGTTAGTTAGCAGACATATACATACTGACATTCATTTAGTTAGCAGCCATATACATACTGAAATTTAGTTAGTTAGCAGACATATACATACTGAAGTTTAGTTAGTTAGCAGATACATGTACATACTAAATTCATTTAGTTAGCAGCCATACATACTGACATTCATTTAGTTAGCAGCCATACATACTGACATTCATTTAGTTAGCAGACATACATACTGACATTCATTTAGTTAGCAGACATACATACTGACATTCATTTAGTTAGCAGCCATATACATACTGACATTCATTTAGTTAGCAGACATACATACCGACATTCATTTAGTTAGCAGACATACATACTGACATTCATTTAGTTAGCAGATATACATACTGACATTCATTTCGTTAGCAGACATACATACTGACATTCATTTAGTTAGCAGACATACATACCGACATTCATTTAGTTAGTAGACATGCATACTGACATTCATTTAGTTAGCAGACATACATACCGACATTCATTTAGTTAGTAGACATGCATACTGACATTCAATTAGTTAGCAGACATACATACCGACATTCATTTAGTTAGCAGATATACATACTGACATTCATTTAATTAGCAGATATACATACTGACATTCATTTAGTTAGCAGATATACATACTGACATTCATTTAGTTAGCAGACATACATACTGACATTCATTTAGTTAGCAGATATACATACTGACATTTAGTTAGCAGCCATATACATACTGAAATTTAGTTAGTTAGCAGCCATACATACTGACATTCATTTAGTTAGCAGACATACATACTGACATTCATTTAGTTAGCAGCCATATACATACTGACATTCATTTAGTTAGCAGACATATACATACTGAAATTTAGTTAGTTAGCAGACATATACATACTGACATTCATTTAGTTAGCAGCCATATACATACTGAAATTTAGTTAGTTAGCAGACATATACATACTGAAGTTTAGTTAGTTAGCAGATACATGTACATACTAAATTCATTTAGTTAGCAGCCATACATACTGACATTCATTTAGTTAGCAGCCATACATACTGACATTCATTTAGTTAGCAGACATACATACTGACATTCATTTAGTTAGCAGACATACATACTGACATTCATTTAGTTAGCAGCCATATACATACTGACATTCATTTAGTTAGCAGACATACATACCGACATTCATTTAGTTAGCAGACATACATACTGACATTCATTTAGTTAGCAGATATACATACTGACATTCATTTCGTTAGCAGACATACATACTGACATTCATTTAGTTAGCAGACATACATACCGACATTCATTTAGTTAGTAGACATGCATACTGACATTCATTTAGTTAGCAGACATACATACCGACATTCATTTAGTTAGTAGACATGCATACTGACATTCAATTAGTTAGCAGACATACATACCGACATTCATTTAGTTAGCAGATATACATACTGACATTCATTTAATTAGCAGACATCCATACCGACATTCATTTAGTTAGCAGACATATACATACTGACATTCATTTAGTTAGCAGATATACATACTGAAATTCATTTAGTTAGCAGACATACATACTGACATTCATTTGGTTAGCAGACGTACATAATGACATTCATTTAGTTAGCAGAAATACATACTGACATTCATTTAGTTAGCAGAAATACATGTACACAATAATTCTTCCAGTTTGCAGATAATGAAGCTATTTAGTTTGCATAATGCTTTAATAAATACATTTACTGCAATATTTCCTGATCTGTCTTCACTTAATTTATTCTCATTTTATATTTGACACACATTGATGTTTTGCATAATGGTACTGCACTAATTTGGCTCTTTTTTTTTTTCTTTTTTTTTGGGGGGGGGGGGGGGGGGGTATATACAAGTATACTAGTTTTGCTCATGCATACAAATTACCATCACTGATTCAAGCTGGTGCTGAGTTACTACCCATATATGTCTGATAGGATGTCAGGTTAAACTCAGATTAACACAACTAAATGTTAATAGAACAATACACAAAGTTCCATACAAATACATGCAAACAAAACTGTCCATACGAACCCCAGTAATCATAAGTGATTGGCATATTTAAATTCAGTCATATATACAGTTGTCAAATCATGTTTCAGTTAATGTAGTAGAATGAAGAATGCTGGTAACTTGATCAATATTCATGAGGAAGTGTTTGCATATCATTATTCATTCATCAGGTATATTAAATTTAGGCCAAACCAACCATATTTTGTTTGAGAAAAAGGAAAATGCCACAAAAAATAATTTCATTTCACGATTTAGATTATAAACCAGGGAATTTTTTTTCTTCAAAATCTTGATTAGTGATGTTTCTAGTCATTTGAAAATTGATTAGCAACTACTGTTTAATGTTTTACAATTGTGTAGCGATCTCAAAAATTTGCAAAGCGAATCGTGACTGAACAAAATGTTCCCTGTAAACTGTATAGAGATTTAAAAGCCTAGCAGTTGAATGGGTTGCTGGACAGATTTGAATGTTGTACGTGTATGTGTATGCTATAATTAGCCGAAACTTATGGAAAAACAAGAAAAGCAACGGGTGCTGTGATTGGTTGCTATACTGGGTTAATACTGCACCGATTGGTAGATACCTGGCTAGCAACACTAGTGAAGTTTCCATGAAGGTCATCAATGATCTTTCTAATGCGAAATATGGGGCACATGTCATTGTCTTCATCATTGGGATCGTAACGGCATGTCTTCAGGTAACTATCGTTCATAAAGTTCAAGAGGTTTCGCCTGTTGCAAAAGCACACACATGTATGTAGAGCAGATTTAAATCTGCATCGCAGGACAAAAATGATCAACACAATAATTTGAAAATCTTAAATTTTAACCTTTATGTAATAATATAATGTTACAGTAATATCTCATGATTTTCATCTAGTTATACTCTTATTTTATGGTTTTTAACATAATAGTGTCGACTTAAGCCATCGGACATAAGGCTGGTAGGTACTGGGTTCGCAGCCCGGTAACAGCTCCCACCCAGAGCGAGTTTTAACGACTCAATGGGTAGGTGTAAGACCACTGCACCATCTTGTCTCTCACTAACTACTAATAACTAACCCACTGTCCTGGACAGACAGCTCAGATAGCTGAGGTGTGTGCCCAGGACAGCATGCTTGAACCGTAATTGGATATAAGCATGAAAATAAGTTGAAATGAATGAATGAATGAAATAATGAATTAAACAAACTATGCCTCTCAAAAGTGAACCCAAGTAACAATGATTTATCACAGATGGTCATTTAGTGACTGCTAATTTGAAATTAAAATAGCAAATGAACAAATGAAAATGTGTATATGTATGTATATTGTAACCAGAACCAATAAATGATCTACTTTTATCACAGCATACACCGTGAAATATTGTGAATTCTAATTTTGCCTGGAATAAATGAAGATGTAACCTGGTGAAGGTCAAAGTCATCAGAGGATTATTTGTACCCGTTTTGGTTAAAATCTACATTATTGTGGAACTTGATAACAAGTCAAAAATCTCTCAGCCAATCACAGGCTAGGACAGCCATGTTAGATTTTGAATTATTGCAAAAAATTAAAACAATTGGTCAGGGCCAAGAAATAATTGTACCAAGTTTGGTTGAAATCTGCATGATGAACCATGTTGAACATATTAGATTTTGAATTGGCCCATGAAATAACAACACTTGCAGGCCTATATGAGACAACCATTTGGACCACATTTGGTTGAAATTTGGTGGAACTTGAGAAGAAGTTGAAAAAGTCTCAGCCAATCAGAGGCCAGGGCAGCCATCTTGGATTTCAAAGTGGCCCGAAAAATAACTGTTGCTTAAAGCCATGTGGAGAATCATTTGTACCAAGTTTGGTTGAAATCTGCCTTGTATAACTTGAGAAGAAGTCACTTGTGGGCAGTTTTGGTGTTGCTAAGGACACCATGTTAGTTATGATCGAAGGAATTTCAAAGTCATTCGGAAGGAGAATTGAGAAGTTCTTATCCAAAAATGAATTGTTGTTTGACCAATTCCAATCAGTGAACAACAGTTATAAGAAAAGCATGGCATGTACTGTCATGACTGCTGGCAAATCCACTAAAATGACACATTTTGGTAATTAAAAACAGGCTATATCTGTATTTGATATGCAGTTTTTTCTCTCATACATAGACTGTAAAGATAACTATTAAGACCTAACATTCACTTACAACACCAATGTGCTCAGAAATGTGAAATCCTTTATTTTCCTGGTGTTTACATTTTCATGGTTTTGCTATATTTGTGGATCAAAAAGGTAGTATTATAAATTTCTATTATATATATATATAAATAGAGGATACTCCCAGAGTGTCTTGTGATATCAGAATTTATCAGCATGAGTTGATAAGAATATGAAATCCAAGGCTGATAAATTATGATATCACAAGACACGAGGGGGGTACTCTTTTTATCATCCACTATCATTATTTTCATTTGCGACAATTGTAAACAATGTCTGTAATGTGAGTTGACTGTCACTATATTTGGCAGCGGTAGACTGGTTAACTATCAGAACGACAGTGGCGTGATGTCACTAATGATAGGTTTAACGTTGAAACATACACAGTGACGTAACAAAATGTCTTGTGATTAAAATTTGACCAATCAAGATTATAAGAAGCGATATCTCCTAGGAGAATATCGCAGGAGATAACGCAAATTATAGTGCCAGCGATATCTCCTACAAAAGCCATTAAAGGCATATTGTCATAGACCACTGACCTATTTAATGGTCTAACAAAGTACTACCTGAACAAACATAATTTGATTTGTCCCTAAATGTACTTTATTCAACCATCTTCATAACCACCAAAACTCCATTTATTAATGATATTTTGTAAAAATTATTTAATTATGGCAATGGTCCATAATTCAAAAACTAAAATTGCTGAGAGAGTTGACATGTATTTCACTCCATCATGGTTCAGTTAAGGTGATGCAATAGCTAGATTTGGTTTCTAACAATGAGTGTAATTTTTAGTTATTATCCATTTTTAGAGAAATAAGGTCCTTAAATCCGTGACAGTATGCCTTTAATGGATGCTAAATACCTGTATTATATTTTCGCTGTATTCCTAAATTCACTGACTGTACTAGTCCATGAATTACACGAACATTAGACCACCATGAACAAAAGTGATTTCACAGTATGTATATGTGACTTGCCTTACTTTCCATAACAATAAACACCAATATGAACATTAAAATAACTATATACTGGAGTATAGAGCTGGGCAGTATTGAAATTTCAAGTACAGTATTGTTATCTGTATTTTGGGGGTGATTTACCTTGGTATCAGTATGGTTTTCAATACCAATATCAAGTGGTATTTTTGGTATAGTCGGCTTTAAATGCATTCCCGAGTTAAATCTCACCTGCTAATTTCATCTAAATAAAATTAAATTCCATACACAAGGCCATCATCTCTCTTTTCTTTTCAGCTATTTTGCGTTCATCAGATATGTTGTCAAATATGTTGTTAGTGCTTTATTAAATGGCGGATAAAAAAATTCAATACCGATTGGTCTTTTGAAATCTTTCATATCCCACTGTATTGTTTGTTTTCTATAATACAATTTCAAACGTTGTAAAGTTTCTTTTGGATGTCAGTATATGTGATATATGAAAACAGTAACTGCATATTGTGAAATGCTTACATTACATGGTTAACTCTATCTACATTTCAAATGGTTTATCCCATTATGAGTCTATACATTTTAACAAAAAGGGATGTTAACAAAATGAAACACAGCAATTTATGACAGACTTGCATAAGGAATGTTTGTTTAACCTGCAGCACATTATTTAATCATTGACTATGAATATGATTCAAAAGCATGAACAGATTCTAACACGGCTATTCTAGTAGAGATGGGCGGTATACCGTATAGGCCTATACCATTCGTTATCGGTATCATGTCAATACTGATTTACCCTACCAAACAATATCATGACTTTCAACATCACACTGCACTTCGTGATAAATGCAAAGTGTTTGTAAGGTGGTTTCTGAATTGGTTCTTTTCGATTAGCAACAATATTTATCAAATTATTCAGATTTTATGTATGTAAAGTTTCTTTTTGACATCAGCATAAAAATATCTTCTTCTTCTTCTTCTTTTCGTTCTTATAAACAGTTACCTCTTAACAAACAGAGGACAGCATCTAGGAATTGGAATAGCAAGTTAAGAACTATTTGTTTAACACCTCAACAAGTATGGCTATTTGGTTGGTGTTCTAACATATATTTATTTCAGCAATTAGTCTTAAAAATCGAAATGAAAACCATAGCATGTACTTTCCCAAAGATAGGACAGTATACATAGAATTCTGATGGACCCATCAAGGGCAAATGATCCTACAATTTATTACATTTAATCTTACTATAGTTATTGTAATAAAGACAATTCTGGCCGTGCAATAAAAAATATTTTTTGTATTGAATATATGTGTGATACAAAATCTTGCATGCGTAGTACATGTTCACCCAAATGACATCATGTTTCTGGTCAGGATGCTCAGCATTGCATCCATTCCATAAAATTCTACCAAAATTCCAGACGATAAAGTGTGTTATTTAATTAAACTTTTGTTAATCATAATAGAGAAAGATGGTGTGTGATAAATACAGAACCACATACCGGTTGTTAACTATAAACTTGTGCAATAAATAACATCGTAAAACAACTGGTCATGGTCATAGGGATTAACGTGCACATTCAGACCTAGCTGTTGTAGCGCACGCCTGTCATAGGTGCTGGTGTCAACTTCCGCCAGCTCCTCTGTCCAGGACAGGAAAGGGTTTGGGGAGGGGGTGGGGGTGAAAGAAGGGGTTGCACCCGCTGCCATTTGCAAGGAAGGAAGGAAATGGTCAAACATATGGTTACGGATCACACAGATAATGAGGGAGGAAACCTGCTGTCGCCACTTCATGAGCTACTCTTTTCGATTAGCAGCAAGGGATCTTTTATATGCACCACCCCATAGAGAGGATAGCACATACCATGGCCTTTGATGTACCAGTCGTGGTGCACTGGCTGGAGCGAGAAATAGCCCAATGGGCCCTCTGGCGGGGATCGATCCCAAACCAACCACGCATCAAGCGAGCGCTTTACCACTGGGCTACGTCCCGCTCCCTGGCATTTGCAAGGAAGCACAAACAACCCAACAAGGGTTGGTAGCGGGTGAGGGTTGGTTTTGGAGCTACTGAATTTGCAAATGTCCCAAAAGATTATGTTCAAAAAGAAAAAGGTTGGGTAATTTCATGATGATAAATTTGATGCATATTTTGGAGCTTTTCATCGAAATTAAAATGGAGCTACTTGATTGATTTGACTTAGTTGGTTGATAGTTTAGCTCCTTGCTGGAACCAACAACAGGTTTGATGTGGTTCTGTCTATTTACTGCTTATCAGACTGAGAAGCAGAGAGTTAAATTCCTAAATAGAGCAAATAGACAACAAATTTCCTAAAACACGGGGTTTGGAAGAATTAGACAATATCAATATTATAAGAGTTACAAACACTTGTTAAACTAAACTTACCTTTTAACTGCAAACCTGGGAAACTCTATATTATTTTTTATAAAAACTGTAAAATTTCCTGATGCCAGTAACACTGGTTTACTTGGTCTATAAATAAAACAAAAAATATTTTATATAATTTGTATAATTTGAAAGAAATATACTGCTGTTATTGAAATTAAAATAACAAAACTATTATTAATTAATGAATTTAAAAAAAATAATAACAACACTTTACAAAACAGTTAAAAAGATATTTCTAGAAAGCTATAACACTACAGCTTGATGGTTAAGCCATCAGACTTAAAGCTGGTAGATACTGGGTTCGCATCCTGCTAACGGCTTCCATCCAGAGTGAGCTATACCAACTTCTCTCTCACTAACCACACTAATCACTAACCTACTGTCCTGGACAGACAGTCCAAATAGCTGATGTGTATGCCTATGACAGCACACTTGAACTTTAAACTGGATATAATCACGATAATTAAGAAGGAAATATTTTATTTAACGATGCACTCAACACATTTTATTTACAGTTATATGGCATCAGGCATATGGTTAAGGACCACACAGAGAGAGGGGAAACCCACTGTCGCCACTTCATGGGCTATTCTTTTCGATTAGCAGCAAGGGATCTTTTATATGCACCATCCCACAGACAGAGTAGTACATACCACGGCCTTTGATATACCAGTCGTGGTGCACTGGCTGGAATGAAAAATAGCCCAATGGGCCCACCGACGGAGATCGATCCCAAACCGACCGCGCATCATGCGGACAATTTACCACTGGATAATTAGTACACGTATGTATATATATGAAAATGAAAAAAAAACACCTACAAATTAAAGTAAGAATATTTTTTTTCCAAAACATCGCTGGTACCAATTTTGTTAATGATGACATTATTCTGTAAATCATGTAAAAAGATATAAAGAATGGTAATATTCCATTACAAGCAAACGGCTTATTACTTACAGTTTATCCCGTTCAACTGGACACCAAGCGTATATAGCACACGTCTTGAGGGTTGCATTCTCTGAGGAAGGTATGCAGCTGCCGTTCATTACACCTGCAAATACACATTAACCGCAATTAACATAAACATAACCACAGTAGCAAGAACACTGGGCTCCAAGGATTACCTGATCTGACACATGGATTACTCAAATGCATTACTTTTGAATTCAGCATCCTCCCAAAAGCTATAAAGGTGCATTGTTGCTGTGGACACCACTTTGGTTGCTAGGGTATGAACAATCTCAGGTGTTTGAAACTTGGCAAAACCAGCCTACCACAAAAACACCTATAATTAAGAGGCATAAAGCAGACCACTTCTGGACAATTTTTGTACTGCCAAAGGGGCGTTCTCATTATGTGATTAGTGGCACAGACTCGTCGCATGTGATCGAATCGTACTGTGAGAACAGCTAAATCGGAACGACTTTAGTCTTATACTGTAAAACATGAAATTAATGCGGATATATAAAATAATGCGCCATCTCAACACGGCCAGAAATGCGTGTATTAATTAATGCAAAGACCGTAAGTCAACTTTATTTTCACTTCGCTTGCATAATGATCACGGTAACCAGTCTATGAGTTAACTCTGTTACAGCTATAGAGTAGGCTAAACGTTTTTTTATTTAGCTTGCATAACGATCGCGCAACCTGTCTATGAGTTAAAATCCCCCCCGAATTAGTCAAACTTTCGACCAAACTGGTATCAAGATCGTTCCTGTATCTAAATGGATATTAGATTCATAGGGGTCAAAACAAATTGGTATTATTGGATTGGAGGACAAATGAGAAGTCACCATGTTACAAGGAAATACAACAGCTGGCGATCTTTTACCACCGCAGGTCATTTACAAAGGCTTCACGGAAAAGTGCCACCCACGTTTCAACTTTCCCAAAGATTGGCATGTGACCCACACAGCCAATCACTTGAGTAACAAAGATAGCATGCTCGATTATGTTGACAAAGTACTGGTTCTGTACACAAAATGTGTGAAAAAACAACTCGGTCTTCCAGTGTGGCAAAAGTCAATTGCCATCTTTGATGTGTTTGCAGCTCACAGGTGTGACAGTTTTTTACAACTGTTATGCAAACGTGGTTTTGAGGTGCAGTTCATTCCAGCCGGGTGCACAGGAAGACTTTAGCCGATGGAACTTTTAGTCAACGGTGATTACAAAGATGCATCAAACCAACTGCAGTTCACAAACTGGTAAAATGGTGATCAAGTGGCAAGTAATTTGAAAAGCAACAAAGACTTGTGCTTTGACTTGAGGATTTGTGTCCTAAAACCAATTCATTCCCGCTGGATTGTGAATTGTTTTGACTCCATTAAGAAAGACACGGACTGTACATGGTTGGATAAAATCGGGTCTGTTTGACATGTTATAAGACAATAACTGAATGAAATACTTTTGTGTTACCGAGATATGCTCATTCGGTTGCAACAGGAACACTTTCTAACTGATACATGTGATTTCTGTTTAACTGAAGGTGTTTTCCTGTTGTGCTTGACATTTAAAATGAAATAAAACACACATTTGTTCACTGTTTTCAGGTTCTTTGTTTTATTAACTTTGCTTACATTACCAGTATTTTACAAACATAAATGCGTTGTAAAATTAATGTGTCAGATGTCTTCACGCATTTTTCGCATTAGTTTCTCTTGTGCATTAATTTCATGTTTTACAGTATACATTCGATTTTTGTATGGTCGACAAATCGCATGTGACAAGTCAGTGCGACTAATCGCATAATGAGAAAGACACTTAAGGGCACCATGTTGTTTGCTATGCAAGGAATTTCAGTAACTTGGAAACAGCAGGGTTCTAGTTTTACCATGGCAACGACAGTAAGTGCTATGGTTGCCCTTCTTACTTGCTGTTGTGCCCTCCAAAAATCAGATGTCGTCGATGGCAAAAAACATTTATGGTTCCCATCATGGTTTGCCACCATGCCATTCCCATACACAGATCTACATGTAGCCCTGGGTTGCTATTTCTGTTTGCCCAAAAATTTGCCAATGTTCAATTTCTTTTGCCAATCTAAATTATGTATTCACCCATCTAAATTATATATTCGCCAATCTAAATATGTATTCGCCAACTACATGTACATATTGGTGTTTCAGTCAAAAGATCTCATGCTTTATGATAATAATGTATATGCTAAAATCTACTTATTATTCAGTTTACGTATGATACATTCCATGTTGTACAAGTAAGAAATAGTAAAATGACCCTATGATAAAAATTACAAGTATTCGACTAACTAATAGGCCAGATCCCAAGGCACCATGATAAAATTCTTTTTTGTCTCTGAAACCTTGATGGAAAGTAAGTTGTCTTGATGACTCTCTGAATTGCCTTGGTGCCCTAATTTTGCTTAGTAACCAAAAGGAAACAATTGCTTAAAATTAAAATTCAATTTTTGAAATAGCAAAAAATAACTTAGCATATACCATATGTCTTATTTAAGTGGTTTGGAACCCTAATAATCATAATATCTAGAGGATATTTCATGTTTTTTGTCAAACATGATTTATATGTCATTTCGTGAAGTTTGCAATCATATTTCACGAATTGCGCTTGCGCAACAAGTGTGATATGATTGCAAACTTCACGAGATGAGATATAAATCATATTCGACAAAAAACTTAAAATTTTCTATTTATTATATAACTTTTGTCAATTTACCTTTATTTTTAAAATGACAGCAGCAAAATAGTTCCGGCTTTCTTACAGTGAACATAACATTTTCTACAGTGATGATAACACTTTTATTTCACTGATATTTTAAGATATTTCACTAAATGTTATACAATAATAAGGAACACAACCTCACTGGTATTACCAATAAATTAATAATGGATCATCTCAAATGAAATAATTCAGGTATACCGCTACATCTTTCTGTTAATGATAACAAAATGTATGTTCTTTATGTCTTGCCATCCGAGTTATCAATCTCATTAAAAACAACCTCAGCTAGTAATGTAATGGTATAATCTCGTGGGACATGTTACCAGGCGAGCTGACTGGTTATTTAACGTTTTGCATCGAGTTTTAGAAAACCCATTACATATGCTACCGACACTAGATTACAGCTGGTACCTAGCAACAACAGTGGGAAATGTCAAATTTACGGTATGGTAGTATGTTTGCTAAGCTTTCAATCTTTCATCGATTCAAAGTTCAAGGATAAAAAAACAGCTAAGCTTACTAAGATATAACTGATGTCACGGTCTAATAATTTGTACATATATACTCAACAACGAAAGTTTAGCTATAATTGTTAAAAGAAAAGACATAATATTTATAAATTAACCTATTTTTATTAATTAGTATTCACATCTGAAATGTTTACCATTTACAAACAACATAAACTCATCAACCTTTGCCTTAACACAACAGGAAGACCTGGTGGTTTTTAAAGTTTATTCAACCATGGCAAATTTAGACGTCATAAAAGATATTTGCTAAACTTTCGTTGTTGAGTATATATTTCATCTTTCTGGGTGTTTCATGAAGGCCATACCCAAAATAATATCTTGCTGTAATCTTGAAGACTCAAAACTTGTGATTCATGTACAGTTTTAACATGTAAATTATATTTAATTGTCAAAAAAAAAAAAAAAAAAAAAAAAAAAAAAAAAAAAAAAAGGGTTGAATTTATGAAAAGTATTTAACTTTCTTAACAAGCTAAACATAGGTGTTTAATCTTGGGCGTATGTAATATTTTTTCCATGTCTATGCTAGACTTAAATACATATAAAACAAGAATTCCAAGACAGGTGTCGTTAAACATTCATGCATTCATTCCAAGACAAATGGAATGAATAATCTACATGTGCCATACATTCTTTCAGTGAATAAAGAAAGAAAGAAAGAAATGTTTTATTTAACGATGCACTCAACACATTTTATTTACGGTTATATGGTGTCAGACATATGGTTAAGGACCACACAGAGTTTGAGAGGAAACCCGCTGTCGCCACTACATGAGCTACTCTTTCCGATTAGCAGCAAGGGATCTTTTATTTGCCCTTCCCACAGGCAGGATAGCACAAACCATGGCCTTTGTTGAACCAGTTATGGATCACTGGTCAGTGCAAGTGGTTTACACCTACCCATTGAGCCGGAGCACTCACTCAGGGTTTGGAGTCGGTATCTGGATTAAAAATCCCATGCCTCGACTGGGATCCGAACCCAGTACCTACCAGCCTGTAGACCGATGGCCTAACCATGACCCCACCGAGGCCGGTTCCTTCAGTGAATAAAGTACCGGTAACATCTGTCTAATCCAGCATCTCTCTATTCCAGATATCGGAAACAAAGACGCAGATTTTGTTGTAATTAACTCTTGTCTACATCGGCATAGGTTTGATTACTGCCCACACAGTGACTAATGACTAATGGCCACTGCATTTCATTTCATTTCATTTCAACTTATTTCCATGCTTAAATACAATTAAGGTTCAAGCACGCTGTCCTCGACACATACCTCAGCTATCTGGGCTGTCTGTTCAGGACAGTGGGTTAGTTGTTAGTGGGGGGGTTTTCTTTCTGGTTTTTTTTAGTGGTTAGTGAGAGAAAACAGGGTGTAGTGGTCTTATACCAACTCACTGAGTCGTTAAAACTCGCTCTGGCTGAGAGCCTGTACCAGGCTACGAACCCTGTACCAAGGAGTCGGCGAGGGGGGCGGCACTGACGGATCGGGTACAAACTCTATATCAGACTTTGGTTACAATGGCAAACATTAATGTGATAAAAAAAAAAGATAAAAAAAAGGGGGGGGGGGGGGGGAGCACGTGCCTCCCAGCCCACCCGGTTCCTATGGGCCTGCACCACCGAGGCTGGTATGGCCACTGTGACTGATCCTCTCTGATAGGTAAATGCTCTTGTAACTATTTAGACTGTTAGATCTGTCAGTGTTAGTCCGTATGCACATACGTAGGTGATATATCTTGTGATATATATGTCTTATAAATGTGTCAGAACTATACCATGCATAAATATAAGTGCTAAAACGTTTCACTTTTAATGATTTTATCACGGCTGGATGACCCAAAAAGCTGACAGTGCAGTGAATTATCATTAACAATAAAGTTGAGTTCATTGAAGAATTTAAATGTGTCGGGACATAAATTTGATAATACCTGGTACCGAGTTTGTTATTCTATTTATTACCCCAGCTATTTTTATTTTTTTTTAAAGCCTTTATTTTCGATATAGCCTATATCGACTACATGTTCATGTATACAAAAATGACGTATACTACTTTACTTTTCTGGGTATTGCTTTAACTTTGTATTTTATTTACTGTTCACAGATAATTTTCAAAACCCATATATATATTCTGTAAAAAACAAAACAAACTATAATGAATTGCATTAAACTACCATTCCTACAAGTTTAACACTGAAACCAGAAAGACGTAAACGCAAACTACGTGACGTCATTGTGTGCTTTGCCAAATCGTGATGACTTCCTATTTAGTACCGACAAGGTGATTGGTTTGTTGGCATCAAATCATCCATCAGTAGTGTACGTTAATCAAATGCATGATAATTTCTCAGTAGAAATTATGATTTCCCCCCCCCCCCCCCTCCGTTATGAGTGCCTGTTGGGGTAATAAATATATATAAGATAGGCAGACAGACAGACAGACAGTATCTGACATACTAAAAAGTAGTGACCACTATACAGGCAACTATATGAGGACAACATATCTGGTGAGAGGATTGAAAGAATAACAAATGCAAAGTTCCAAAACCATAACATATTGCTGCATCAATGGTTTCAACAGGCATGGGCCAAAACACTACCAATATCAGGACTGATTCCTAAAGCTGAGTTCAGCCAGACCTGAGCAGAAAAATGCGCTTCACTGTGAACCAAATGGTCACACCAGAAATCAATCAAATAGTTCGCAAACATTAGTGAAACGTTTGCTGGCTGAACTGGGCCCTGGTAACCCATGTACATGTTACCACAAAATACAGACACAGTAACCTATGGGTTATGACACACTTATTATATTTATATTATTTACTACAAAATTCCACAGCAGACACACTAATATTTTGTTATTCATTCATAGTACATTTCTCTTTGTACTTATACTTTAATATATCTTTGATAAAAACCACAATTAATCAACTGTTAGGGATTGTATAGGTTTTGTTTAAAGACAATTTTGTGGAGAACGAAGTCCTGTTCTAGACTGTCCTCACATGTGTTAACCTCCTGGTAACCTCAATATCCGTTCTCGACTTTCCTCACATGTGACAACCTCCCGGTAACCTCAACATCCGTTCTCGACTCTCCTCATGTGATAACCTCCCGGTAACCTCAACATCCATTTTCGACTCTCCTCACATGTGATAACCTCCCGGTAACCTTAACGTTCATTCTCGACTCTCCTCACATGTAATAACCTCTCTGTAACCTCAACATCCATTCTCGACTCTCCTCACATGTGATAACCTCCCGGTAACCTCAACATCCATTTTCGACTCTCCTCACATGTGATAACCTCCCGGTAACCTTAACGTTCATTCTCGACTCTCCTCACATGTAATAACCTCTCGGTAACCTCAACATCCATTCTTGACTTTCCTGACATGTTAACCTCAACATCTGTTCTCGACTTTCCTCACATGTGATAACCTCCTGGTAACCTCAACGCCACCTTATCCTGTGATGTAAATGTAGCAGAGTTTGTACAGTCTGATGATGCCATTCCAACCGAGAATCCTGATACCAGTTCATCAAATCCTACAAATCAGCAGAAAAGACTCAAACTAAAACCACCATGATCATCATCAGTTTTTTTTTTTTAGTCTTTTCTGTTGACAGCTCTGATGATAAAAAAGAAGACCAAGAGTCTGAACGATGCTACAGAGCTGTGCTGAAGATGATAAAATATCTGAAAAACTTTGCAACCATGACCAAGAGTCGACTTCTCCAACCCATCCTGAGTTTAGAAGCCCTGACAGAAGAGTATGCACTCGAGATAATGAATGAATGAATGAATGTTTAAAACTATATTCCCTGGAATATTTTTATTATTTAAGCATATAGAACAGAAAATCCAATTACGTTTGGTGCATATATGACGCCGCACTCCGCATTGGTTTCACTACGCTGGCTTATCCAGGTCGAAAACAAAGCCATGATTTTGAAAGTGGAACACTTTTGACGGGCTCGTACCGATCTCGGTTTTCATTGGCTTATCACAAGTATAGAATTCCCCAACAAGAGATCACGTGAGATTTCGCAATTTTTGAACAAATTTAACTGTCTTGATTGAGGGGTCGTCTCATATCTCCAAAACATATTTATATCCATAGAGGTATGGTACAACGTCTTTCCAGGGGTCGGTGAGTGGGGGATTTGCCTTGAAATTTTGACAGTGACCAGCTGTTGGCATACGCGTTACATGTAAGGGGGTGTTACTAATTATGTAACACTCTAGGGGTAGAGGAAGAGGGTACTGTGTTCGATTTACGTAACATTTTTCAAGACTATATGCTATTTTTATTCATTACTTAGACCTAAAAAGTTGTTGTTTTGGAAATGCGCGGTCAGTCTAGGATCGATCCCCATCGGCGGGTATACAAAAAGACCATGGTATGTGATATCCTGTCTGTGGGATGGTACATATAAACAATCCCTTGCTAAAAAAAAATGTAGCGGGTTTCCATGGCGCGTGTGCAGGGATTTCAGCGGGGTTGGGGTCATAGACTGTGTTAAGCGAAGTTTATATGGGGCCATGCTCCCCCAAAAAATACATTTCAAATTTTTTTAAGCTTGGGCAAGTAAGGGTGTCGACCTCCAATACCCTCCTCTGCACATGCACCCGATTCCTCTAAGATTATATGTCAAAATTACCAAATGTTAGACATCCAACAGCAGATGGAAGGAAGGATAGGATATGTTTTATTTAACGACGCACTCAACACATTTTATTTACGGTTGTATGGGGTCGGATGATTATTAAATCAATATGCTTTATCTTTGATATCATTAAATAACACACACACACCCCAACTTTACCCTTTCCAAACGAAATAATATTTATTTGAATTTGTCGATTTGAACTCGTAAAATTAAGGAGTGAAAACGTTCATTGTCTACTTTAGTATATTTTATTTTAAAAATATATACATGATTAATGTGTTACTAGTATACAAACTAAACTTTGAAAGTTCTACTGACACTTTATAAAATATCAATTCTGAAATAGGAAGGTACGACTGTCAATAATACGTTGTCAAGATCAAACCGGTTTTAACTAAAGACTCTAGTACCGTATCCTTAACCGAACGTTCTTCATACAGCGCAAGATTTCTCTTTTAATTTTTTGAGACGAACCCTACAATTTGAAATCGACAAACGCACGTGTTAACTGAAACTGACAACAGGCTGTCGTTTGTGCTTTGCCGAGCTATGGCGACACAGGCGACGAATCAAGCGTATACGTTTGACGATATCCGTTCATAGCGAACACACACGACTTTTTTAAAAGTGCATTTGAGCTTGTATTTCACATTTGTACATGATGATATAATATGGTAACCAGAGAATGTACTTTAACAACACCCCTGCATGAAAAAAAAAATCACTCAAGTGTTCAAGCATATTTTCCTGGGCACACACATCAGCCATATCAGCTGTCTGTCCAATGGTTATATGTTAAAGGTTAGACTGACAATTTAACCTAAATGCTTAATTATTATAAATATATATTATATAACAGTTTTTAACAATTGGGTTACTAAATAAAATTCTACAACTTGCAATTTAAAAGTATGTGTAAATTTCAAGGAAAAATATATGTATTGATGGAATATGGTACAATAGACGTGTGGAACTAATGCCCACGAGAGACAAGGACTGGGATGTGGAATTAGCTAGCAAAAGAAGATTAAAGATAGATGTTCAAATGAAAAGAAAGACCATTTCTCGCTCCAGCCAGTGCACCACGACTGGTACATCAAAGCCCGTGGTACAGGTATGTGCTATCCTGTCTATGGGATGGTGCATATAAAAGATCCCTTGCTGCTAATTGAAAAGAGTAGCCCATGAAGTGGCGACAGTGGGTTTCCTCCCTCAATATCTGCGTGGTCCTTAACCATGTGTCCGACGCCACAAAACTGTAAATAAAATGTGTTGAGTGCGTCGTTAAATAAACCATTTCCTTCCTTCCTCAAAAAGATGAAGGAAAAGTGCACAGAGATAAATAAAAAGAAAGCATCACCCATTTTACAGAGACTACTAATAAGCAGACAAAGTGTGCTCACCGCTTCCACCTGGTAACGCAATGCCCGCATGGCATTGACTGTCCGATGTGCAGATGGCCCCTTTTACTCCAAGTTCCTGAAATAAATGCACATTTTACTCGGGTTACCTTTAACATTAGGGTGAGGTGTTTATGGAATACTCTTCAATAGGGGCGGAAGCCTCCTAAGAATTTGACATAATTAATCTACGTTATGATGTGTGCGTTATACCGTATTGCATGTCATGACGTTGTTAGATTATCGAATCACAAACAATAAAACCATAAACAAGCAAAATGGCAGACGGCAGAAAACTGCATGTATTTTGCCCTATGTGATCTTAGCAAAGTCGATATTGGTGACATCGTTACAGTCTGATATATAGAATCTGTGTCACTGTAACGTTTTTTTTTCACAATTTGTCTGGACAAAACTTGGTGGAAATATAACAGTAATTAAATGTAGGAGAGTAATTTATCGTTTGGTTTGGACTTTAATTTGACTTTTAAGGAAGCTGAGACAACTATACATATGAAGAGTTCAGGCGCAAAACGCGATATAAACCATTTTCTTTCTAGTTTTTAGTTAAAGCCATTATTGTATGTCAGGAAGGGCTAATCGTAGGCCCGCTGATTTGCTGCAAAATGTGATTGATCCTTATGAAATTGTATTGGGTAAATCCTGGGGTTTTTTTATATCAAAACGCGATATACGCCAATTAAAAAACCCGTTTTCACTGAAAATTAAAAATGGATATTTGCGCCTGAACTCTTCATATATACAGGGCTCACGCGACCGGGCGAAGTGAGCCCAAACTTCGCTCTGACCAGCCTAACACTTCGCCGTGCTAGTCATCGTAAGGCGAAATCTGTGTCACCTTTTTAAAAATAGCCATCACTTGCAATGTACAGAATCACGGGTGAATGGTGAAAAACTTGAGAAACACCTATTCATAGATAATGGAGAAAACTTGAGTGTTTTCTCTTTTATAGATACATTACCTGTCCTCAAACAAGTGCACCTCCCCCCCACGCAAGTGGTCTGGTCCGAACATCCCAACAGACAATGGGATGGCCTAAATTCTTCTACTGCATACTGCTCTCTAGTTCCGGTCACATGACTGTAACTTCCTTCTTTTTCCCTGAGCGCATCACACGGAGAACAGGAAGCGGGGAGGCCCGGGCGGGATGAATCTTGAGGACAGGTAATGTATCTATAAAAGAGAAAACACTCAAGTTTTCTCCATTTCTATAGACATTACCTGTCCTCAAACAAGTGCAGCATTCAACAGATGGTGGTGGGTGCCGAGATCCGTAGATGCTTGTGATAACTCCCCAACCGGAAAGAGGCTGACTAGTGGAAGAATAAGGCCAACCCTGGTAAGCCCTCCTCCTAGGGATGCCCGTCACAGACCAAAGCAGGTGATGTTAGTAACAACAACCAGAATGGTGGCATCCATCAGCAGTGGCAGGTACGGCTCCTAGAACACATGGACCAGGAGGCGGAAGCCACATCTCATGCTGGTTCTGACAGGGTGGAAAGACGTAGCCACCAGGGATGCAGGTGTTAGGTAACCCTCACGTATTGAAGTGTTATAGTTTTTCAATAACAAGCGACAACCTAATGAGGTGCATCCGTCAGAACATTGAACAGAACAAGCCCCCCGAGTGTTTTCTGTCTAGTAAACCAAAGAACTGTTAGTTCAATAACGACAACAAATAACCACATGCAGTGCAGGGTAAAGGTTATCGAGACAAAAGTTCCGGCACCAGTGCGTGAACTGTGCAAAAGAACAAAAGTCTAAGCAATCCTCACCTGTTGATTCAGTGGACATCTCAGTATATAGCCCAGAATCAGACAGACATCAACGGCGACGAGGACGGCTTGTATTCAACAGAGTCTGTGCAGCAACAACCGGACCCAGATGATGGAACCCCTCAACGTCTTCTGTGGAAACATCCCTCAGATAATAGTTGGCGAAGATGGAGTCCGTAGCCCAGAAACAGCCAGTGATGATGCGCTGAATGGATGTGTTGCAGTGCAGGGACATCGTGGCAGCCAAGGCATGAAGTTCATGCGGATTGGAAGCAGACGGAGCAGGTAAACCCTCCTTCTGATAGGCGGTCAGGATAGACGACCGGATCCAAGTAGCCACCGTGTTCTTGGTAATATCCCTCAACCGACTCTGGTTACAGGAGAGGAAAAGTCTTTTGCGATGTTGTCGAAAAGATCTGGTCCTCTCGATGTACTGGTGCAGGGCAGGTGCAGGGCACAACGCCAAGTCCTCAACGTCCGCCGGACCAACGATAGAGGAGAGGGCCTGCACAACATACGAGCGAGGCGCTTGGTCTGGTAACTGATTCTTTGCAATAAAGTTCATGAGTAACCCCAAGTTGACTGTACGCCGATCTCGGTGAAAACGTACCAAGTCTACATCAAGAGCATGAAGTTCTGAGACACGGGCAGCCGTGGCGAAACCGAGTAAAAACACCGTCTTCCGTGTCAAATCTTGCAGGGAAGAGGACTCGATCGGCTCATACGGTGCGGTCGATAACGCTCGTAACACCAGATTCAGGTCCCATCTTGGTGGCCGAAACCGGTGTACTTGATCTTCAAGGCGAAACCCTTTGATCATCTTATGGATCTCAGGAATACCCGATAACTTCGTTCCAGTAGTGACATCACGAACAGTAGCGATGACCGAAACATACCCAGCGATGGTAGACCCCTTCAATCGTAAAGTGGTCCGCAGATACAGCAAAAAATCAGCAAGACGAGGTATCTGGATCGTCTGAGGTTTGAGTTTTTGCCGGACACACCATCGGTGAAAGCAAAGCCATCTGACGTTGTAAGCCGCAGTAGTAGTTGATCTGTGCACTTTCAAAATGGCCGTCGTAGACTGTGAAGAAAAACCTTTCTTCCTCAAACTCTTGGAGATAAAGTCCACGCGTGCAGTTGGAACAACTGCAGACGTGGATGGTATAGTCTTGACGTGGGATGCAGCAACAGATGATCCCAGTCTGGCAGCGGTAAAGGATGTGGATCGGCAAGACGTATTAGATCTGGATACCACATCCTGGATGGCCACATCGAAGCAATGAGCAACAGGCAACAATGGTACAGCTGAAACCTCTGCAGCACCCTTGGAAGGAGGATTGGTGGAGGAAAAGCGTACGCGTCCATCTGTTCCCAGCTGATGGCCAATGCGTCGAGATCCAGAGCTTCGGGATCCGGCACCGGAGACACGTAAACCCTCAGCTGATGGTTGAATCGTGTGGCGAAAAGATCGATGTTTGGTGTCCAAAGTCTGTCGCACACCCATCGAAATGCTTCCGGATGGAGCATCCACTCCGTCGGCTGTGGAGACGACGGCCGGGACAATGTGTCGGCTAGTACATTGGAAACCCCTGGAATATGACGAGCCCGAAGTTGCAATGGAATTTCGTCGACCAGCTTGTAGAGACAATAAGTCAACTGCAGCAGACTGCTGGAGTGAGTTCCGCCCTGACGATTGATGTAAGCCGCCGCGGTAGTACTGTCTGTGGCCACCATGAGAGAGGCTTCCGTCAACATCTGTCGCCAATGAAGGATAGCGTAGTAGACTGCCAACAACTCCAACAGGTTGATGTGGAGTCCGAGTTCGTCGGGAGACCACAGCCCTGAAGTAGTCTGGTTGCTTAGATGGGCTCCCCAACCTTCCAGTGATGCGTCGACGAACAGGTGATGAGTGGCTATGAAGGCCAGCATAGAGACACCTTCTAAGACGTTCGATCGGAGCTGCCACCACTGCAGGCTGGAGCGTAGATCGTCCGGGAGTAAGATGATCAAGTCCGGATTGTTGAAACGAACAAACGGGTTGAGAAACATCTGCAAGCGCCGCAACTGGAGACGACCTCTGAGTGTCAAATCCTGGGCGGAAGTGAGGAGACCCAGGAGACTCTGCCAACCGCGGAAGGTCATTGGAGCGGTGAGGGCTATGGCAATCATGGTCTGGATCTTCTCCCAACGGTCTAAAGGAACTTGAACGAGGCCCAGGTCGGGTCGAAGCCAAGCGCCTATGAACTGTAGAGACTGCGTGGGAGCCAGTCGAGATTTCTCGATGTTGATAATCCAACCCAGCTGCTTGAGAAAGTCCATGATGAAGACAACATGTGCAGTCAGCTCTGTCTTGCTGTGACATCTCATCAGGCAATCGTCGAGGTATGGGTAAAAGGATATACCTCTGCGATGCAGGAAGCGTGACATCGGAGTCGTGATTCTGGTGAACAGCCATGGTGCTATGGATATCCCAAAGGGCAGGACTGTCCATTCGTAATGCCGACCCTGTAGCACAAACCGCAGGTAGTGATGGAAATCGGCATGCATCGGAACGTGCAGGTAGGCGTCCTTGAGATCTAGCGAGGCAAGCCAATCCCCCGGTCTGATCACGGCTATGACATCTCGCAACGTTAACATCTTGAAAGTCGGAGGAGGAGACAGGTAGTGGTCGTTGAAGACCGCCAAGTTGTGAATCATTCGCAGCTCCGGAGAATCTTTCTTTGGTACGAGAAAGATGTCCGAGTAAAAGCCGGGTGTTAAGTGTGCTTCCGAAATGCTGCGAACGGCTCCCTTCTCCACCAGCTTGTTGACGGACTCCTGTAGAACCTTGACTTGCGCGACGGAATGCCGCGGTTCTCGAGGTGAAGTGGTCAATGGAGGGATGGCAGACAATTGCAGACGATACCCTGTCTTCAAGATCGACGTGACAAACGGATCTTGGCAAAGTGTCTGCCGGTTTCGCCAATAACGGCGAAGTCGACTTCCGACCATGGATCTTCCGACCGGTGTGGTACACACCGGAAGCGTCAAAACCGAATCGTTGTTCTGGTTCAAAATCAGGGGCGGGCGTAGGTTGAAGCAATCTGAGCAGTCCATGATCTGTTGGCTGGCGCCATTCGACCAGGCTTCCCCTGGGTCCGAGCTGGCGGACCGGATGATCGTCTGACCGGAAACTGTCGAGAAGGTTGACCTCGAAAGGAACCTTTCCAGCGCTTAGATGTTGGTTGTGGTGTGAATGTAGACTTCTGCTTCGTGGATGCCAACGTCGAAATAAGTTGCAACGCTTTAACAGTTGCTGTCGACTGTTGGTCCTTATCATTGCCCTTCACCACCTCAGAAACTTTGCCTGCAAACAGCTTCGTTGCGGACCACGGTTGAGCTAACAGCTCCTTCTTATGCTGGAAATCCAAAGTGGATTTTTTCAGATAAGCCTGGCGACGGTATTACATCAACATCGAAGACATCGAAGTCACCGAAGACGTCAGGAAAGCTAGCATCTGCGCCGATTGCTGAAACAGTGCGTAGCACGTGCATCTTTTGCCTGGGTGGCCATCGCAGCAAGGAAAACGTCCAAGTAAGATAACACAAACAAGCAACGTCTCTGGGCAGTATCCATGGCTTGTACTTGTTTGTCCGTCAAATCCACGGTTGACGACTTCCCAAGACGGTGAACATCTTCATCCAAAGACGGAGCTCCATCTGTAAAGGGCATGTCAAACACCGGATACATACGGTGACCCCAAGACGGGAAGGCAACGAAAGACGCTGTGTCTTTAAAAGTGCGGTCTAAATCTGTCGCCACCTCGGATACGAGTGTACCGGCTGCCAAGGAACAGATCACCACATCTTCCGGAGGGACATCAGTCGCTATCATCGGTGTCGGTCCCTTCTTGGACGGCGTTGGTGGATGTGGCAAGGACGGCAACATGTCATAGACGGCCGCCAAGCAATCCCTCATATTCATATGGTCAGGAGATTCAGGCTCATCAATGATGGAAACCGCTGTAGGCGCTGCATCTCCAAAGTCTCGAACACAGGCTAATCGATCCGCCGAAGCAGAAGTCACTGGTGAACCGGACCGTGGACGGTCCCATCGAGAACCCTCTGAAGCCTCAATAGAAGGTCTGCGCTGCTGATCCACGGAACCCGTAGGGAGCCGTGCAGGTCGTGGCGAACGGCTACGGGCCCGGCTCCGGTCCCGGCTCCGCTGCACCGAAGATGACTTCCCCGCTGAAGATCGGTGATCCTTGGAGGCCGTGGAACGTCTAACTGATTGAGTCGGCTTGTCAGAGGGCTGCATAGGAACCGCAGGCCTGTCATCTGAAGTCTTGCGTCCTGGAGCCGCACCCCCCGAAGAGGGGACTTGAACCGGACCTGACCCCAAACCCGCCGGTTCTGGTAAGGCCGCCATCGACGCCATGGTCTCTTTCAGCATAGTGGGTAGCATCGAACGTAATACATCTGCTACGGAATCCGCAATTGACGGCGAAGATTCCACTTTCTTGACTCTCGCTGACACCACCTTCAAGTAAGCTGCGAAGTCGACAGTAGACAGGCCCGAACACAGGTCGCATCTCGAAGAGAGGCTACAAGGAACACGGCAACCCGGACATAGATCATGAGGGTCGCCGCCTGCAGTGAACTTTTTACAGCGTAAACACGCTCGTACCTGTCTCTGAACATTAACATCCGACATGATAATAAGTTTTCAATCTGTGAAAGAGAAAGAAAAAGAATCCATGACACAAACACAAAGCCGGTCAACAAAGACGCCATTTTGCAATGGCGTCCGACACGACAACCGGCAATATAACAACATTTCATGTAATTAAACGCTTGGAAAGTCAAGCGAATACGCGAAAAGACACATACGAAAGCTAACGAAAGCTAACGAAATTAAGGTGAAAAACATTTCACCCAACACGAATACAAAACCAAAGGTCTTATAAAAAAAGTTGACTCCAAACAGAGCCAAGCAAAAAGACGTCCAGACCCTTTAGCGAAGAGAAAAAGAAGGAAGTTACAGTCATGTGACCGGAACTAGAGAGCAGTATGCAGTAGAAGAATTTAGGCCATCCCATTGGCTGTTGGGATGTTCGGACCAGACCACTTGCGTGGGGGGGAGGTGCACTTGTTTGAGGACAGGTAATGTCTATAGAAATAATTAAGTGTGAAGTGTGAGAGTTTGAAGACACACTGGCGCCACAAAATCATGTGACAGGCTCATAGATAGATGGTCTAGATCAGACAACACCCGTGTCTGGCACTAATAGTTGGAGTAATTATTTAGTTTTACGTAGACTTTGTCATAATGAATAAATTTAACATACAAAATAAATGTTAAAATTATAAAATAACGGTGACCTGTCCTATACACCCAACGGCCACTTAAACTGGATCCCCAAGTCGCTAAAGTATCCGTGTTAAGCGGCCACTGTAAATTCTTTAAACACTTTTTTTATTGTAAACAACAGGGACAAGATGCAGCAGACAAGCAATGTTCACACCTTCACGAATACTAGTACCCATTCAGTTTTACAACTCCACAGTGTATTAATTAAGAAACGGTGACGGTGGAACGCATTTAATTGCATCTGGGTAATCGAAGTTTGACCGTGGTAGATTAATCTACTAGGACAATACTCTGCATGGAGTAGGTAATAAATAAAACGAGAAGACAAACTTGTAAGAGAATGACTTCTAAACGGTTAAATTAGTGCTTTACAATTACATTTCATTATTTCTAAAGAAGACGACATGTGGAAAGGTGATTTAAAAAAACAACTATAGAGCACATAGCCATCAATTAGCAGTACAGACGGTAAACAAAAAATAAATAAATAAAAAATAAAATACAGATTGTAAAAGTTGCACCTGTATTAAGATAACCTTTTTTAAAATTAAAAATTCAAGTCTCCCTGTTGTTAAAAACTTCTCCCTCTCTAAAGTTTGAGAGAGAAATGACTTCACTCTATGATTTTGACCTCGCGTGAGACCTGTATATAATGAGTAGCTAGAGTTAAGAGATCAATGGTTCTCAAGAAAGTTGAAGGAAGACAGAACAGAAGATAAGAGTAAATCTTGGAACAGACAAACAAAACTGAACATTTATGCTAGGCTCAGACTACCAACTGTCAGGATGGAGTTGGCCAACTCGCTGATCTCTCGACTTCTACAACTGTCCAGTTGCTAGTCTGAGGGCTCTTACAACTTGATTCTCGTCATATAGAAACTCCTACAACCAAGTAGTTGTTAATCTGAGTGCAACCATCGTAAGTCAGGAGTTGGGAAAAGGACCCATGCAGTCACAGTCTTGGCCAACTTCGTCATGACAATTGATAGTCTGACACTAGCATTATTTGGAATTCTTAAAGTGTAGTAACTCACCTCGTCACATATGTCCTGAGTCTGTGGTGTGATTATCATATTGGTCATCACAAAAAAGGCATTGTTCTCCTGAAACAAACACAACCTTAATTAACACTGCACTAATCTGAAATACCTCTCTTAAAGCGACAGACCCTAGTTTTTAAACACTACAACACATTTTCCCCTATTAAAGCCGTTTTTTTTATCATTTAAATTAGAAATACTTGCATTTTATTATTTAAAATATTAATTTTTGTACACCTGAAGTGGTTCCGGTCATCCAAAATTCATTCTTCATGGTTCTAAAAATGCACAAGCTCTAGTTATTTTACACGGTATTTCCCTGTTTAAACATCACAGGCATTAGCTTCTCTCTGTTATAACTTTATCCAAATGTGGTTTGTAGATTAAGTAAACTATGTGTCTATTTTCATAGGCTCAAACTAGGGTCTGTCCCTTTAAGTAAACTATGTGTCTATTTTCATAGGCTCAGACTAGGGTCTGTCCCTTTAAGTAAACTATGTGTCTATTTTCATAGGCTCAGACAAGGGTCTGTCCCTTTAAGTAAACTATGTGTCTATTTTCATAGGCTCAAACTAGGGTCTGTCCCTTTAAGTAAACTATGTGTCTATTTTCATAGGCTCAAACTAGGGTCTGTCCCTTTAAGTAAACTATGTGTCTATTTTCATTGGCTGAAACTAGGGTCTGTCCCTTTAAGTAAACTATGTGTCTATTTTCATTGGCTGAAACTAGGGTCTGTCCCTTTAAGTAAACTATGTGTCTATTTTCATAGGCTCAGACTAGGGTCTGTCCCTTTAAGTAAACTACTAGGGTCTGTCCCTTTAAGTAAACTATGTGTCTATTTTCATTGGCTGAAACTAGGGTCTGTCCCTTTAAGTAAACTATGTGTCTATTTTCATAGGCTCAGACTAGGGTCTGTCCCTTTAAGTAAACTATGTGTCTATTTTCATAGGCTCGGGCTAGGGTCTGTCCCTTTAAGTAAACTATGTGTCTATTTTCATTGGCTGAAACTAGGGTCTGTCCCTTTAAGTAAACTACGTGTCTATTTTCAATGGCTGAAACTAGGGTCTGTCCCTTTAAGTAAACTCTGTGTCTATTTTCATAGGCTCAGACTAGGGTCTGTCCCTTTAAGTAAACTCTGTGTCTATTTTCATAGGCTCACACTAGGGTCTGTCCCTTTAAGTAAACTCTGTGTCTATTTTCATAGGCTCACACTAGGGTCTGTCCCTTTAAGTAAACTATGTGTCTATTTTCATAGGCTCAGACTAGGGTCTGTCCCTTTAAGTAAACTATGTGTCTATTTTCATAGGCTCAGACTAGGGTCTGTCCCTTTAAGTAAACTATGTGTCTATTTTCATAGGCTCAGACTAAGGTCTGTCCCTTTAAGTAAACTATGTGTCTATTTTCATAGGCTCAGACTAGGGTCTGTCCCTTTAAGTAAACTATGTGTCTATTTTCATAGGCTCAGACTAGGGTCTGTCCCTTTAAGTAAACTATGTGTCTATTTTCATAGGCTCAGACTAGGGTCTGTCCCTTTAAGTAAACTATGTGTCTATTTTCATTGGCTGAAACTAGGGTCTGTCCCTTTAAGTAAACTATGTGTCTATTTTCATTGGCTGAAACTAGGGTCTGTCCCTTTAAGTAAACTATGTGTCTATTTTCATTGGCTGAAACTAGGGTCTGTCCCTTTAAGTAAACTATGTGTCTATTTTCATAGGCTCAGACTAGGGTCTGTCCCTTTAAGTAAACTATGTGTCTATTTTCATAGGCTCAAACTAGTGTCTGTCCCTTTAAGTAAACTATGTGTCTATTTTCATAGGCTCAGACTAGGGTCTGTCCCTTTAAGTAAACTATGTGTCTATTTTCATAGGCTCAGACTAGGGTCTGTCCCTTTAAGTAAACTATGTGTCTATTTTCATAGGCTCAGACTAGGGTCTGTCCCTTTAAGTAAACTATGTGTCTATTTTCATAGGCTCAAACTAGGGTCTGTCCCTTTAAGTAAACTATGTGTCTATTTTCATAGGCTCAGACTAGGGTCTGTCCCTTTAAGTAAACTATGTGTCTATTTTCATAGGCTCAGACTAAGGTATGTCCCTTTAAGTAAACTATGTGTCTATTTTCATAGGCTCAGACTAGGGTCTGTCCCTTTAAGTAGACTATGTGTCTATTTTCATAGGCTCAGACTAGGGTCTGTCCCTTTAAGTAAACTATGTGTCTATTTTCATAGGCTCAGACTAGGGTCTGTCCCTTTAAGTAAACTATGTGTCTATTTTCATTGGCTGAAACTAGGGTCTGTCCCTTTAAGTAAACTATGTGTCTATTTTCATTGGCTGAAACTAGGGTCTGTCCCTTTAAGTAAACTATGTGTCTATTTTCATAGGCTCAGACTAGGGTCTGTCTCTTTAAGTAAACTATGTCTCTATTTTCACGGGCTGAAACTAGGGTCTACACCTTTAATCATTTTTTTTAAACATTTTTTTATAGCAATGTCTATATAAAAAAAAAAGAACCCAACAGTTTATTCTGTTTAAGGAACCTTTGTTGGGTACCCAATAGCCGAAGTGTATTTTGCTGCTGGCGTGTCATTAAACATTCATTTGTCCATTCGTTAATTAATTAATTCATTCATTCATTCATTCATACATTCATACATACATACATACATACATACATACATACATACATACATACATACATTCATTCATTCATTCATTCATTCATTCATTCATGTTTAACAACACCACTAGAGCACATTTATTTATTCACCAATGACAGTTGGACATCAAAGATTTCATAATTCTGACAGTCTTAGAGGAAAGCCAATACATTTATTTATTCACCAATGACAGTTGGACATCAAACATTTCATAATTCTGACAGTCTTAGAGGAAAGCCAATACATTTATTTATTCACCAATGACAGCTGGACATCAAAGATTTCATAATTCTGACAGTCTTAGAGGAAACCCAATACATTTATTTATTCACCAATGACAGTTGGACATCAAAGATTTCATAATTCTGACAGTCTTAGAGGAAACCCAATACATTTATTTATTCACCAATGACAGTTGGACATCAAAGATTTCATAATTCTGACAGTCTTAGAGGAAACCCAATACATTTATTTATTCACCAATGACAGCTGGACATCAAAGATTTCATAATTCTGACAGTCTTAGAGGAAACCCAATACATTTATTTATTCACCAATGACAGCTGGACATCAAAGATTTCATAATTCTGACACAGTCTTAGAGGAAACCCAATACATTTATTTATTCACCAATGACAGCTGGACATCAAAGATTTCATAATTCTGACAGTCTTAGAGGAAACCCAATACATTTATTTATTCACCAATGACAGTTGGACATCAAAGATTTCATAATTCTGACACAGTCTTAGAGGAAACCCAATACATTTATTTATTCACCAATGACAGCTGGACATCAAAGATTGCATAATTCTGACAGTCTTAGAGGAAACCCAATACATTTATTTATTCACCAATGACAGTTGGACATCAAAGATTTCATAATTCTGACAGTCTTAGAGGAAACCCAATACATTTATTTATTCACCAATGACAGCTGGACATCAAAGATTTCATAATTCTGACACAGTCTTAGAGGAAACCCAATACATTTATTTATTCACCAATGACAGTTGGACATCAAAGATTTCATAATTCTGACACAGTCTTAGAGGAAACCCAATACATTTATTTATTCACCAATGACAGCTGGACATCAAAGATTGCATAATTCTGACAGTCTTAGAGGAAACCCAATACATTTATTTATTCACCAATGACAGCTGGACATCAAAGATTGCATAATTCTGACAGTCTTAGAGGAAACCCAATACATTTATTTATTCACCAATGACAGTTGGACATCAAAGATTGCATAATTCTGACAGTCTTAGAGGAAACCCAATACATTTATTTATTCACCAATGACAGCTGGACATCAAAGATTTCATAATTCTGACAGTCTTAGAGGAAACCCAATACATTTATTTATTCACCAATGACAGCTGGACATCAAAGATTTCATAATTCTGACAGTCTTAGAGGAAACCCAATACATTTATTTATTCACCAATGACAGCTGGACATCAAAGATTTCATAATTCTGACAGTCTTAGAGGAAACCCAATACATTTATTTATTCACCAATGACAGCTGGACATCAAAGATTTCATAATTCTGACAGTCTTAGAGGAAACCCAATACATTTATTTATTCACCAATGACAGTTGGACATCAAAGATTTCATAATTCTGACAGTCTTAGAGGAAACCCAATACATTTATTTATTCACCAATGACAGCTGGACATCAAAGATTGCATAATTCTGACAGTCTTAGAGGAAACCCAATACATTTATTTATTCACCAATGACAGTTGGACATCAAAGATTTCATAATTCTGACAGTCTTAGAGGAAACCCAATACATTTATTTATTCACCAATGACAGCTGGACATCAAAGATTTCATAATTCTGACAGTCTTAGAGGAAACCCAATACATTTATTTATTCACCAATGACAGCTGGACATCAAAGATTTCATAATTCTGACAGTCTTAGAGGAAAGCCAATACATTTATTTATTCACCAATGACAGCTGGACATCAAAGATTTCATAATTTTGACAGTCTTAGAGGAAAGCCAATACATTTATTTATTCACCAATGACAGCTGGACATCAAAGATTTCATAATTCTGACAGTCTTAGAGGAAACCCAATACATTTATTTATTCACCAATGACAGCTGGACATCAAAGATTGCATAATTCTGACAGTCTTAGAGGAAACCCAATACATTTATTTATTCACCAATGACAGTTGGACATCAAAGATTGCATAATTCTGACACAGTCTTAGAGGAAACCCAATACATTTATTTATTCACCAATGACAGCTGGACATCAAAGATTGCATAATTCTGACAGTCTTAGAGGAAACCCAATACATTTATTTATTCACCAATGACAGCTGGACATCAAAGATTGCATAATTCTGACAGTCTTAGAGGAAACCCAATACATTTATTTATTCACCAATGACAGTTGGACATCAAAGATTTCATAATTCTGACAGTCTTAGAGGAAACCCAATACATTTATTTATTCACCAATGACAGCTGGACATCAAAGATTTCATAATTCTGACAGTCTTAGAGGAAACCCAATACATTTATTTATTCACCAATGACAGCTGGACATCAAAGATTTCATAATTCTGACACAGTCTTAGAGGAAACCCAATACATTTATTTATTCACCAATGACAGCTGGACATCAAAGATTGCATAATTCTGACAGTCTTAGAGGAAACCCAATACATTTATTTATTCACCAATGACAGTTGGACATCAAAGATTGCATAATTCTGACAGTCTTAGAGGAAACCCAATACATTTATTTATTCACCAATGACAGCTGGACATCAAAGATTTCATAATTCTGACAGTCTTAGAGGAAACCCAATACATTTATTTATTCACCAATGACAGCTGGACATCAAAGATTTCATAATTCTGACAGTCTTAGAGGAAACCCAATACATTTATTTATTCACCAATGACAGCTGGACATCAAAGATTTCATAATTCTGACAGTCTTAGAGGAAACCCAATACATTTATTTATTCACCAATGACAGCTGGACATCAAAGATTGCATAATTCTGACAGTCTTAGAGGAAACCCAATACATTTATTTATTCACCAATGACAGCTGGACATCAAAGATTGCATAATTCTGACAGTCTTAGAGGAAACCCAATACATTTATTTATTCACCAATGACAGTTGGACATCAAAGATTGCATAATTCTGACAGTCTTAGAGGAAACCCAATACATTTATTTATTCACCAATGACAGCTGGACATCAAAGATTTCATAATTCTGACAGTCTTAGAGGAAACCCAATACATTTATTTATTCACCAATGACAGCTGGACATCAAAGATTTCATAATTCTGACAGTCTTAGAGGAAACCCAATACATTTATTTATTCACCAATGACAGCTGGACATCAAAGATTTCATAATTCTGACAGTCTTAGAGGAAACCCAATACATTTATTTATTCACCAATGACAGCTGGACATCAAAGATTTCATAATTCTGACAGTCTTAGAGGAAACCCAATACATTTATTTATTCACCAATGACAGTTGGACATCAAAGATTGCATAATTCTGACAGTCTTAGAGGAAACCCAATACATTTATTTATTCACCAATGACAGCTGGACATCAAAGATTGCATAATTCTGACAGTCTTAGAGGAAACCCAATACATTTATTTATTCACCAATGACAGTTGGACATCAAAGATTGCATAATTCTGACACAGTCTTAGAGGAAACCCAATACATTTATTTATTCACCAATGACAGCTGGACATCAAAGATTGCATAATTCTGACAGTCTTAGAGGAAACCCAATACATTTATTTATTCACCAATGACAGCTGGACATCAAAGATTGCATAATTCTGACAGTCTTAGAGGAAACCCAATACATTTATTTATTCACCAATGACAGTTGGACATCAAAGATTTCATAATTCTGACAGTCTTAGAGGAAACCCAATACATTTATTTATTCACCAATGACAGCTGGACATCAAAGATTTCATAATTCTGACAGTCTTAGAGGAAACCCAATACATTTATTTATTCACCAATGACAGCTGGACATCAAAGATTTCATAATTCTGACAGTCTTAGAGGAAACCCAATACATTTATTTATTCACCAATGACAGCTGGACATCAAAGATTGCATAATTCTGACAGTCTTAGAGGAAACCCAATACATTTATTTATTCACCAATGACAGCTGGACATCAAAGATTGCATAATTCTGACAGTCTTAGAGGAAACCCAATACATTTATTTATTCACCAATGACAGTTGGACATCAAAGATTGCATAATTCTGACAGTCTTAGAGGAAACCCAATACATTTATTTATTCACCACTGACAGCTGGACATCAAAGATTTCATAATTCTGACAGTCTTAGAGGAAACCCAATACATTTATTTATTCACCAATGACAGCTGGACATCAAAGATTTCATAATTCTGACAGTCTTAGAGGAAACCCAATACATTTATTTATTCACCAATGACAGCTGGACATCAAAGATTTCATAATTCTGACAGTCTTAGAGGAAACCCAATACATTTATTTATTCACCAATGACAGCTGGACATCAAAGATTTCATAATTCTGACACAGTCTTAGAGGAAACCCAATACATTTATTTATTCACCAATGACAGCTGGACATCAAAGATTGCATAATTCTGACAGTCTTAGAGGAAACCCAATACATTTATTTATTCACCAATGACAGCTGGACATCAAAGATTGCATAATTCTGACAGTCTTAGAGGAAACCCAATACATTTATTTATTCACCAATGACAGTTGGACATCAAAGATTGCATAATTCTGACAGTCTTAGAGGAAACCCAATACATTTATTTATTCACCAATGACAGTTGGACATCAAAGATTGCATAATTCTGACAGTCTTAGAGGAAACCCAATACATTTATTTATTCACCAATGACAGCTGGACATCAAAGATTTCATAATTCTGACAGTCTTAGAGGAAACCCAATACATTTATTTATTCACCAATGACAGCTGGACATCAAAGATTTCATAATTCTGACAGTCTTAGAGGAAACCCAATACATTTATTTATTCACCAATGACAGCTGGACATCAAAGATTTCATAATTCTGACAGTCTTAGAGGAAACCCAATACATTTATTTATTCACCAATGACAGCTGGACATCAAAGATTTCATAATTCTGACAGTCTTAGAGGAAACCCAATACATTTATTTATTCACCAATGACAGCTGGACATCAAAGATTTCATAATTCTGACAGTCTTAGAGGAAACCCAATACATTTATTTATTCACCAATGACAGCTGGACATCAAAGATTGCATAATTCTGACAGTCTTAGAGGAAACCCAATACATTTATTTATTCACCAATGACAGTTGGACATCAAAGATTTCATAATTCTGACAGTCTTAGAGGAAACCCAATACATTTATTTATTCACCAATGACAGCTGGACATCAAAGATTGCATAATTCTGACAGTCTTAGAGGAAACCCAATACATTTATTTATTCACCAATGACAGCTGGACATCAAAGATTGCATAATTCTGACAGTCTTAGAGGAAACCCAATACATTTATTTATTCACCAATGACAGTTGGACATCAAAGATTTCATAATTCTGACAGTCTTAGAGGAAACCCAATACATTTATTTATTCACCAATGACAGCTGGACATCAAAGATTTCATAATTCTGACAGTCTTAGAGGAAACCCAATACATTTATTTATTCACCAATGACAGCTGGACATCAAAGATTTCATAATTCTGACACAGTCTTAGAGGAAACCCAATACATTTATTTATTCACCAATGACAGCTGGACATCAAAGATTGCATAATTCTGACAGTCTTAGAGGAAACCCAATACATTTATTTATTCACCAATGACAGCTGGACATCAAAGATTTCATAATTCTGACAGTCTTAGAGGAAACCCAATACATTTATTTATTCACCAATGACAGCTGGACATCAAAGATTTCATAATTCTGACAGTCTTAGAGGAAACCCAATACATTTATTTATTCACCAATGACAGCTGGACATCAAAGATTTCATAATTCTGACAGTCTTAGAGGAAACCCAATACATTTATTTATTCACCAATGACAGCTGGACATCAAAGATTTCATAATTCTGACAGTCTTAGAGGAAACCCAATACATTTATTTATTCACCAATGACAGCTGGACATCAAAGATTTCATAATTCTGACAGTCTTAGAGGAAACCCAATACATTTATTTATTCACCAATGACAGCTGGACATCAAAGATTTCATAATTCTGACAGTCTTAGAGGAAACCCAATACATTTATTTATTCACCAATGACAGTTGGACATCAAAGATTTCATAATTCTGACAGTCTTAGAGGAAACCCAATACATTTATTTATTCACCAATGACAGTTGGACATCAAAGATTTCATAATTCTGACACAGTCTTAGAGGAAAGCCAATACATTTATTTATTCACCAATGACAGCTGGACATCAAAGATTTCATAATTCTGACACAGTCTTGGAGGAAAGCCAATACATTTATTTATTCACCAATGACAGTTGGACATCAAAGATTTCATAATTCTGACAGTCTTAGAGGAAACCCAATACATTTATTTATTCACCAATGACAGCTGGACATCAAAGATTGCATAATTCTGACAGTCTTAGAGGAAACCCAATACATTTATTTATTCACCAATGACAGTTGGACATCAAAGATTTCATAATTCTGACAGTCTTAGAGGAAAGCCAATACATTTATTTATTCACCAATGACAGCTGGACATCAAAGATTGCATAATTCTGACAGTCTTAGAGGAAACCCAATACATTTATTTATTCACCAATGACAGCTGGACATCAAAGATTGCATAATTCTGACAGTCTTAGAGGAAACCCAATACATTTATTTATTCACCAATGACAGTTGGACATCAAAGATTTCATAATTCTGACAGTCTTAGAGGAAACCCAATACATTTATTTATTCACCAATGACAGCTGGACATCAAAGATTTCATAATTCTGACAGTCTTAGAGGAAACCCAATACATTTATTTATTCACCAATGACAGCTGGACATCAAAGATTTCATAATTCTGACAGTCTTAGAGGAAACCCAATACATTTATTTATTCACCAATGACAGCTGGACATCAAAGATTGCATAATTCTGACAGTCTTAGAGGAAACCCAATACATTTATTTATTCACCAATGACAGCTGGACATCAAAGATTTCATAATTCTGACAGTCTTAGAGGAAACCCAATACATTTATTTATTCACCAATGACAGCTGGACATCAAAGATTTCATAATTCTGACAGTCTTAGAGGAAACCCAATACATTTATTTATTCACCAATGACAGCTGGACATCAAAGATTTCATAATTCTGACAGTCTTAGAGGAAAGCCAATACATTTATTTATTCACCAATGACAGCTGGACATCAAAGATTTCATAATTCTGACAGTCTTAGAGGAAACCCAATACATTTATTTATTCACCAATGACAGCTGGACATCAAAGATTTCATAATTCTGACACAGTCTTAGAGGAAACCCAATACATTTATTTATTCACCAATGACAGCTGGACATCAAAGATTTCATAATTCTGACAGTCTTAGAGGAAACCCAATACATTTATTTATTCACCAATGACAGTTGGACATCAAAGATTTCATAATTCTGACAGTCTTAGAGGAAACCCAATACATTTATTTATTCACCAATGACAGTTGGACATCAAAGATTTCATAATTCTGACACAGTCTTAGAGGAAAGCCAATACATTTATTTATTCACCAATGACAGCTGGACATCAAAGATTTCATAATTCTGACACAGTCTTGGAGGAAAGCCAATACATTTATTTATTCACCAATGACAGTTGGACATCAAAGATTTCATAATTCTGACAGTCTTAGAGGAAACCCAATACATTTATTTATTCACCAATGACAGCTGGACATCAAAGATTTCATAATTCTGACAGTCTTAGAGAAAACTCAATACATTTATTTATTCACCAATGACAGTTGGACATCAAAGATTTCATAATTCTGACAGTCTTAGAGGAAAGCCAATACATTTATTTATTCACCAATGACAGCTGGACATCAAAGATTTCATAATTCTGACACAGTCTTAGAGGAAAGCCAATACATTTTTTCTGATGCAGCAAGGGATCTTTTATATGCACTTTCCTACAGACAAGACAGCACATACCATGGCCTTGGAACAGGGGGAAATCAATCAGAGAGTGAGTCCACTGAGGAAATTCGATCCTGCAGCCATGGCACATAACAGGCTAGCGCTGGAAACATCTTGTTTCACTCACAATGAATGAATTAATAAATGAAATGCAGCTCTCTTCATTACCCGGGGGGGGGGGGGGGGGGGGGGGGGGGGGGGGGGGGGGGGGGGGGGGGGGGGGGGGGGGGGGGGGAGAGAGAGAGAGAGAGAGAGAGAGAGAGAGAGAGAGAGAGAGAGAGAGAGAGAGAGAGAGAGAGAGAGAGAGAAGATAGCCCAGTGGTAAAATGCTCACCTGATACACAGTAGGTCTAGGACTGATCCCAGTCAGTGGGTATATCAAAGGCTGTGGTATGTGCTGTGCTGTCCTGTTTATGGGATGGTACATATAAAAGATCCCTTGCTACTGATGGAAAATGTAGCTGGTTCCCTCTCAAAGACTATGTCAAAATTACCAAATGTTTGACATCCAGTAGCCGATGATTAATAGATCAATGTGCTCTGGTAGTGTCATTAAACAAAAAAAACCTGTTTACCTGAGGGGGCACAACATAGTCGGCAACATCCCAGATCCGAGGCCCACCTTCGGGGGGGACACCTGTGAGGTTGGTGAATGCCACACCCTTCACCTTCACAGTTATTGCGCTCTGGACATCCTCAAAACTCTGGTAGCCCTTTTGCCAAACAATAGCATAGCTGGAAAACACAGGAAGGAAATTATAGTGTATTAATGAACACAGTGAAAATGTAGACAAATGACTGCTCCCTCTGATGATAACTCTGAGACAAAGACTGGTCCCCTTGCTCGAAGTTGTGTGTTTACGCATGCATATCGCAATTAGAATATAAGTTTTGGAGCCATGTTGTTTCAATTTATTTTGTGGTTAAAAACATCACAGAAATAATAATCATCATCATCATCATCATCATCATCATCATCATCATCATCATCATAAAATAATAAACAAATTATTTATAGAAGGTAGCTCAATTAGTTCTAGACTTCTCCCCTGAGGCCTTCTTACTACTTTTAACAATAATAATTATAATCCTTTTTCTTTTCTTTTTTTAAATCACACACAAAAAAACAACATCAGCACATTTTAAAGTGAAGCCATCTGGTGTCCAATATACAGACATTGAAATGAAAAAAATTGCGGGAAGTAATTAATTGCTCCCCTACCGTAGATTATGAAAGCCATTTAAAATATTAACACATGGACACCATATAATTCAAATACTAAAAATTACTCTCCTTGAACTTGCTGCGGTTGGAGAGACAAGGACTGGGATGTGGAGGTGGACAGCGAAAGAAGTTGAAAGATAGGAGCTGCCAGATAAGGAAGAAATGAGACGGAATTCAAAGGAGAAAAGGGATTTTTTGTTTTTTAAATCAGGTCTTCTATATGCATTTTCCCATAGGCAGGATAGTACATACCATAGCCTTTGATGTAGTAGTCATGAGGCACTGGTTGGAATGGGAAGAAACCTGAGGAGCAGTCTACCACTGAGCGACATCTTGCTCACAAGTTTGGGAGGATGATAGAGATATTGTTATAGTGAATATGGTTTATGCCTCAAAGTGAACATTTTAGAACTACTTCTTTGTGTTATTTTGTCATGGTTCGCACATTTGATTTCGGTTGTCGGGGGAGGTCTGGATCTGCAAGCCTTTGCTTGCCGCCCACTGAAAATTCCTTAATCGAGGCTCTATTCTGTCTTATAGTTTGAGGTGTACCATCAATTATTTACAGATTAAAATTAGCTTCAGTACATTGTTGTTACGCAGCATACACTAGACACTGAAACCAGTGTATGGTACACACCCAAAAATGGAATGGGTGAATTTCACAAAAAGTGACAGCTGCTAACGAAAACATGAATTTATAAAATTGCTTAAATGCCATGTGACCATCCATTTTCTTGCGTATATGGTTCATAAATGTGACATCCATACTTTATAATTTCGTGTATTAGAAATGTTAACATTATCAGCAATGGGAAACAAATTGGTCCAAAAGGACCTGCAGTCTGTCAAGTTAGATAATGGCATTACCGACCCACTTAGTGTAATCTGGAAAGACAGTTCAATATTTACCTCTCACAAAAACATTACTGTTCTGACTGCTCCATTTACCTGGGGTGCCCCACCCCATTATTGCATTTTACCGCCCTTGACCTTTCATGTTTTGCCACCTTCCTTTATTTTCCTGCAACTTACTGTAGTTTACAGCACCTAGCTATCTCTGCTAATTCCAAATGGCCCATTTTTTCCACACAAAAATAATCATCAGTCTGCACACTGGACATCAAAGGAAACAAGCTGTGTTAAATTGTGTTCAAAAAAGCAACTGACGAAAAACTTCAGAAGTTTACGACAGTTACCATAACGTAAATTAACAGTATTTTTAACAGCCTCCATTGTGTCCCATACCTGTATCCATCTGTATGTTTGATACACACAATAAAAGTTATATTTTATTTGAGCAATGAAAAGATTTGATTTATTATCGATTCGGCAATCTCCGACTAAAAAACCACTTATTTGGCGCCAAATCTGTCATATGATCAGATCGGTCATTCTGTCTTTTGTTTCCACTAACTATCATCTGATATTTTGTCCTCAATTGCAGATTTAATTGGTTGTAACTAATGAATTTTACTTTCTGTCATTTCTGTCATTCTGTTTATTCAGTAATTTTTTATAAAATATTATAACCTTTAAATGTTTGAGGGATATCACCGCTTATAAAAACAACATAAGTGGTAGTGTTTATAATTAAAATCATTTATCTTGGAAAAAAAGAAAGAAGTGTTTTATTTAACGACGCACTCAACACATTTTATTTACGGTTATATGGCGTCAGACATATGGTTAACGACCACACAGATTTTTTTTAGAGGAAACCCGCTTTCGCCACATAGGCTACTCTTTTACGACAGGCAGCAAGGGATCTTTTATTTGTGCTTCCCACAGGCAGGATAGCACAAACCATGGCCTTTGTTGAACCAGTTATGGATCACTGGTCGGTGCAAGTGGTTTACACCTACCCATTGAGCCTTGCGGAGCACTCACTCAGGGTTTGGAGTCGATATCTGGATTAAAAATCCCTTGCCTCGACTGGGATCCGAACCAAGTACCTACCAGCCTGTAGACCAATGGCCTGCCACGAAGCCACCGAGGCCGGTCATCATTTATCTTGGGTGCCAAATAATATCTACACTGCCTTTCCAAAAACAATTGGCAATATCAAAGCGATCGATTCATTCGATGAAGATGGAAAAAAAGTTATAAAATGTTTTTATCCCACATTAGGGGATCACTTTACAAACATCTTTATTGTTTTACATATATCTTGAAATCTTTATTAAAATAATAATATTAAAACTTTGTTCAGTATAGCAAAACCGAAATTGCCCAATAACGTGAGTCGGCTTGTATTTCGTATCAATGTTTTGAGCCAAATAACGAGAGACAAAATAAAGAGTATGTCTTTCCACAAAGTCGACCAACCAACACACAACGATATATGGTGACCAAGCTTTCCTTTTTTTTTTTTTTTTAAGGGTGTGGTGCAGCGCAGCCGCCCTCCTTTAATTTTCACCCATCGAGAACACCAAATAATAAAAGCTGATGGGGAAATAACAGGTGTGTGGCACAGATAGCTACAAGAGACAAGCACCTGTTGTGGAGGTGCCTGTCATAGGGTCAGCTAACAACCAGGACGTTGACCTAGACGTGGAGTTTGTGTCCACAAACTCTCAAATCAACACCATTTCCCATGCCTTCAACCTAGCGGTAAAATCAGTTTCTAAAACCGGTATCAATACCCCCCGCAGCTCTTCCAAACGAAAGGGCTCACCCAACCTCAGTCGAGAAATCAACCCCGAGGATAGTGACATTGAATCAGATATCCACCCCGAGGTGGTGGTTAAAAATAGGTTTCAAGTGTTAGGCAGTGACAAAAAACCAGGACCCATCCGTTCCAACAAAAAGGCTAAATTTCTCACGTCGCGAGTCTCCAGTAAACCGGGACTTTGCCAAGTTTTGTTCGATGGGCTTAACCCAACATTCTACGAGTACGTTTTCTGGCAACAGGCCATGACAAAAATACAGACCGAAAAAAAAACAAAAACTGGAGTCCCCGATATCATGTACCACGCCCAACTTGCATTGCAGGAAAGGTGGGGGGGGGGGGGGAGGAGGAGAGGAGGGACCACCTGCACTGGCAGGTGCATGGGAGCACCAGCAGCCCGACCAAGTCGGTAGCAGGCGGGGGGGGTGGGGGGTTGTTATTTGTTTGAAGTGATTGGATAGAGTTGAGGCTATCTGAAAAAATAACGCTTTTTGAGCAGTTTTGGGTTTTAATCCAAATAAGAGCTTCATGTATGGCTGTCAGTTCTGCTGTATATACTGATACATTATCTGATAGCCTAGAGTATTTAACTAGTTTAGAATGTTTAGATATTTTTTCTTCAACTACTGCAAAGACAACCTTGCTGTTATCTGGGTTTTTAGAGCCATCCGTGTAGATCTATATGGATGTGCAATATATGGAAAACGGTGCAATGATTAACAATATATACCTAGCCAACACCCCTTTCCTGTACGCCTCCCAGATGGATAAGCGACCATAAGCACTTGACCAGGACCACGCACTCCACCCCGGGAGTCCAACGGTGAGGGGTAAAGGCACGTTAGTATAAAATGTTAAAAATAGATAACTATAGACATAAATGTTTTATTGGATTCATGATTGGCAATTGGTATATCACTCTCTAGTGATTTAGTGGCCTTTAAAAGGGCCGGTTTAATACTACCATGGCCTGATCGTATTGCGAATGCGGAAGAAGTACTTCCGCATTCCACGGACATTGAAGTGGACTCCGTCTTCCAAAAAGTTGTCTGGGTACCGAGGTGACAGGGGCACCAGGTTGCGTCCTATGGCCTTCTTCATACCATGATTCACAGCATTTCTCAACGTGTTAAATAAGGCTATCGTCATCTCGGGGAATTTCTTGGAGGTCTTCATCACGCAGACCTTCTCCACACCCTCGGACATCGGCCAGTGACGAGACGCCAGCAAACGATCAATTATGTCCTTAGGGGCAGTTCCGGGGGCAATGTCATTTCCGCCCAGGTGTACTATCACCAAAGATGGCCAGTAGTCCACCACTGCCCGGATCATATCTTCTGGTATGCGATCAGGGACTTAGGACAATAGGCAGTGTTCTCGCTGCTCCATTTAAGCGGGGCGGCCCGCCCTGCTATTGCATTTTGCCGCCCTCCTTTATTTTTCTGCGCCCCTCTTTATTTTCCAGCACCCTACTATATTTTCCAGCACCTATCTCCGCTATTTCCAAATGCACACTTTTTTCCACACATAAAAAACCCACAACGATCAGTCTGCCCACTGAACATCAAAGGAAACAAGCCGTGTTGTGTACGAAAAAGCAACTCAGCTGACAAAACATTTACGACGGGTAGCGTAACATAATTTAATAGTATTTTTAACAGCCTCTATTTTGTCCTATACCTATATCCATTTGTATGTTTAATACAAACAATAAAAGTTATATTTTATTTGAGCAATGAAAACATTTTTATTTTTTATGGATTCGGCAATCTCCGACTGGAAAACCCCCTACTTATTTGGCGCCAAATTTGTCACGTGATCAGAACGGTCACTCTATCTTTTGTTTCCACTAACTGTTGTCTGACATTTTGTCCTCAGTTACAGATATAATTGATTGTAACTGACGATTTTTACTTTTTGTCATTTCTGTCATTCTGTTTATTCAGCAGTTCTTATAACATATTGTAAAATTTCATTTTGGGGTGATATCACCGCTTATAAAATCAACAGAAGTGGTAGTGTTTGGCATTAAAATCATTCATCTTGGGTGCCAAATAATATATACACCGCCACTACAAAAATGAAACTACTTTTTATCAGTTGGCGATTGATTCGATGAAGATGGGAATAACAAACAAAAAAATTCGACATTAGGGGATCACACAAATGTCTTATTTGTTTTTCGTATATCTTGAAATCTTTATTAAAATAATAATATTAAAACTTTGATCGGTTTGAGCAAAACCGGAACTGCCAGTGAATATCAGACCGATAACATCTTCGGTTCAGTTAAAAGATGAGTGCTTGTATTTCGTATAAACGTTTTGTAATCAAAATAAGGAGTATGTCTTTCCACAAAGTCTATCAACACCCAACAACATGGTAACCACCAAGCTTCCCCCCCCCCCCCATTTTTTTTTTTTTTTTTGCTTTTCGTTTTTTTTTTGAAGGGTGTGGTACTGTGCGGCCGCCCTCCTTTAATTTTCACCCAGCGAGAACACTGATAGGTATAACCTTAACATGAAATTAGGATTCACAAACAGACAGCACGCACACCGCATCAGTACATAGAGTGCATTGACTAATGATAACAATGCACCCGCCCCCATTTAATGGCCCAGCATGTACTCTAATAAGGAGCCGGACAAAAGAATACCGGTTCCGAGTACACAATTGCATTGCACCCAGGGGAAACTGGACAAAAGAATACCAGTCTACCCTATCCAACCCCCAAATACTTGCTGCTGGTAGTCTAACTTGGTACTTGGTGACACTGAAAAGGAGGACGCCGTGGACCACTTCATCAACACCTGGACAAAACCCGGGTTGTCATGCCACGACCAGAAGAGGTCAGGCCCTTTCTAAGGGCCCTATGGGCAACCTAGGGAGACACCACAGCATCATAGAGGTCTAACTAACGAGCTACTCTTGATTCACTAATGTCAAAACCTATATTAGCTCTGCCATTTTCCTTTTGACCGACTGTTCAAAATTGCGCCCAAATTCCTCAATCAAAATTGCGCACCTTTTCTCTTTGGCATATTAACTGCTCCATTCAAAATTCCATAGCACCACCACCACTCTCCCCCGCCTGCTACCGACCTTGGTTGGGCTGCTTGTGCTCTCTTGCACCTGCCAGTGCAGGCAGTCCCTCCTCTTCCCCCACCCTTTCCTGTCATGGACGGAGGAGCTGGCCGAGGCCAGCTCTTGTGCCCATGACAGGCGTGCACTACAACAGCTTGTTCTGAATGTGCACGTAAAACCCTATGACCTAACCTGACCTGACCTGCGGTTGGAGAGACATGGACTGGGATGTGGAGATGGATAGCAAAAGAAGTTAAAAGACAGGAGGAACTACCAGTTCGGGAAGAAAAGAGATGGAAGTCAAAGGAGAGAAAGGAATGGGGGCAGTGGGATATATATAAAAAAAACAATTAAAAAATTAAAAAATCCAGAACAGATTGTATCAATATATATATATATACTGAACAAAATAAGAAACTTCCGCTAACTTTGCTTGAATATAACTTGATGAAAACAAACCGGGGGAATAATTGTTATATATGTGTTTAAAGAGTGTTCCATGATGCATCGTTTGGTGCAAAAATCATGGCCATAGGTTAACAGAAACTGGGAGAAATTTTGACCAAGTGTGGTAGGGGTTAAAAATAAAAACATCCACTTAATAACAGGTATGACCACCTCTTGAATTGATCACTGCAGTGCATCGCAGGCGCATAGAATTGACTAAAGTGTTGATTTCTGCCTGTGGAATATTGTTCCATTCCTGAATGAGCGCTTGACGAAGTTCGTTGACGTTAGCGGGTGGGTTGGGACGACGCCTCAATCGTCTGTCCAGACTATCCCAGACATGCTCGATGGAGTTGAGATCAGGACTTTTAGTGGGCCAGTCATCAATGAAATCAATGTTATTTGTCCTAAGAAAATGTACAGTGTCTCTAACTGTATGAGAGGTGGCATTATCATGCTGAAAAATCGAGATGTTGGCATTGTTATGGAACAGAGGAATGACGTGATGAGCGAGAATGTCATCGCGGTAACGTTGAGCATTTAAATTGCCATCAATGACGACTAGTGGTGAACGATAACCATGGGCAATGCCCAGACCATGACACAACCCCCACCCCCGAAACGATCTCGTTCAAGAACACAACAGTCAGCATAGCGTTCATTTCTCCTACAGTAGACGCGCACCCTGCCATCACCACATTGTAAAGAAAATCTGGATTCATCCGAAAAAAGAACAGTATTCCAGCGTCGCTGTATCCAATGAGTGTGTACACGTGCCCAATTACGACGATTTAGACAATGACGTTGCGTTAAAACGCATCCGACGTAAGGACGTCGTGCATGTAAACCGTTCTCCCGCAGACGATTACGAACAGTTTGCCTACTAATTCGGTTATTATGAAGCCCAGGTGTGTTAGCAGCAGTAGCAGTGGCAGTTTGGAATCGATTGCACAAATGCGTGTTCATGATATAGCGGTCTTGACCACGCGTTGTAACACGCGGATGTCCACGACGTGGCAAGTCGTTGGTGCTTCCTGTCGTTCAAAATCTTACGCGAATTACGCGAAGATTTTGTATTGCTCGACTAGAACTCCCAACATGCCTTGCAATGTCTTCTGTCGACATGCCAGCATCAAGCATGCCAATTGCCCGTTCGCGTAAATTATTGGGTATTCTTGGCATACTACAAATGCTACAATGTAAAAAACTTTAATTTTTTTTTAAAATTTTGAAGTGTTTTCGTTCACTTGACAACAATGTCAGTAAGACAAGTAAAACAAATTGACCGAATACTACACGGGACATGTCGAACCATGCATGCACGTGCAAATTGAATTTCACGTTGTTGACGATTAACAGTGCAAAAATAATCGATAAAATTCATGAATCCTGATAATACAGCTCAAGGCTAATACTACCTATATAATTTCATTACACAATGAATTCTTTAACACAACAAATACTATATGTACAAATCGGAAGTTTCTTTTTAGTTCAGTATATATATACAATACTTGAATTCCATCACAACCAAATGTTCTTGGTCATTATGAACACAACATTCAACACAATAAAATACCACGGAACAGCAAGTCCAGTGTCACTGTCAGGCAATGTGTAATGGACATTGTCTAACAGACACTACATGTATATCTATCACCTTTATAATATTTCAGTATTTATTTATTTATTTAACATGGAACTTGCTTTCATAAACAAGTATTATCTACTACTAGTCTACTGATACCTTTTAATTTTAATATCAATAAAAGTTACAGATAAAGTTTGTTTAATGACACTACTACAGGTAGTACTAAACCAAATAACTTCTGGCTGGATCAAAGTTCGAGGTGCACCGAACTTTTGATAGAGAAGTGAACACCACACATCCTGTGATTGGTGATAAATGTGAATGTGAAAAATTATTTCATTTGGGCAAAAAAATTATGCAATTTTATTTCATCTAGTACCACTGTGTCAAGTAGCCTTATGCTTGAAACATGTATGGGGTACCTGTAAAAAAAAAGTACTCGAATTTTGTACGAAACTAGGATAGTCATAGACGCTACCTATTACCTCAGAAATGAGCAGCTTGACCCCCATTTTTTCTGATTCACTTTAAGGGTGAGGGATGGTGGTATTTATATTTGTGGTGTTTATGTTGATTGATACGCTGCAGGTAGGAGTTTTAGCCACATATGTGTAATAATATTGACATGTGGATATTTGTATATAATTATTGTTTTATATTAATGCATTGGTTTTATTTGTTTTCATGTAATTAATTATTTTATTTCCATAAACAGGTAATGAATTACAACAGATTCTGTACCTTTAATTATTTTATTCTTAATGACAAGTTGATTGCTATTTTCAGGTATCTTGGCATGTTACAAATTGACCGGCCTCGGTGGCGTCGTGGCAGGCCATCGGTCTACAGGCTGGTAGGTACTGGGTTCGGATCCCAGTCGAGGCATGGGATTTTTAATCCAGATACCGACTCCAAACCCTGAGTGAGTGCTCCGCAAGGCTCAATGGGTAGGTGTAAACCACTTGCACCGACCAGTGATCCATAACTGGTTCAACAAAGGCCATGGTTTGTGCTATCCTGCCTGTGGGGAGCGCAAATAAAAGATCCCTTGCTGCCTGTCGTAAAAAAGAGTAGCATATGTGGCGACAGCGGGTTTCCTCTAAAAAAAATGTGTGTGGTCCTTAACCATATGTCTGATGCCATATAACCGTAAATAAAATGTGTTGAGTGCGTCGTTAAATAAAACACTTCTTTCTTCTTTCTTTGTTACAAATTGCACAAGCACATATGACACCTTGCACAATTTAGTAACAATAGCACTATCACCCATGCGCTGCGCCTGTCCTATTGTTTCTAGCTTGGGTACATAGTAAGCTGATGTGGTTTTAGTGTTCTTGTCTGAAGTAATAGCTTATTACAGTTCACTGTTTTCTTAAATACTGGTGTATGTCTGGTATTATGGTCCACATTATAGTTTGCTCTTCTGGAGTTAATACGTCATGTTTGCTCAATTTATTGGAAGATATTTCTAGAGAAGATTTAAGGTTAGTTATAGTTAGGTTATTTATTGTTTGTGTACACTATAATAACATATACTTTAATGTAAATGTAATTGACTAAATCATGATTTATAACAAGTAATTATTATATATTTCTGTATAACATTATAAAACTGTACAGTGTAATATTAATTTTTATTAATTCAGTAATTTGATTAATCTATATCTAAATATGTGATAAACATAATTTAGTATGAATGCAGTGTGTATGTTTGTGGTGATGAACACTTTAGAGATTGTTGTATTTTATTATATATTTTATGAAACATAACGTGTCTGCGTGGTTATTTATTATTGTAATTCTTTTATGCAGATACGTCAATCCTTTTAAGTGTGACCAGTTCCATTTGCCCTGGTGTCACATACTTGGTATGTAATATATTTGTATATGTATTTTTATAATATAATTCTTATTTCCAGACATGTATGTATTTCACATGATTGAGAATATCTTGTGTATTGTAATTTGTTATAATGGAGACTTATGTTAAATCATTATTTGGACATGTGAGTGATAATGTATATTATGTATGTATGTATTGTAACTATGTCTGTTGTAATCATAAGACCTATTTTGTATTATGCATTAATTACTTTAATATGTCATGTTATATTAAATACTATTATTTAAATGATGGAATATTATGTATTATTATATTGTATTTTAATTATATTGTTACAGGATGATATAAAAATGGAATCTATTGTCAGCCATTAAAGAGCCTTTAACCCAAAACAATACAGTTGTCATTTGTTCCAAAATGATGATGCTACTACAATTGTCGTCTATGGGATTTAATTTGGTAGTATACACCCTATAACACTTGATTAGTACCTGATCAGCGGTTATTGAATGTAGGGCTGGCACATGATTATATACTGAACAAAATAAGAAACTTCCGCTAACTTTGCTTGAACATAACTTGATGAAAACAAAACGGGGGAATAATTGTTATATATGCGTTTAAAGAGTGTTCCATGATGCATCGTTTGGTGCAAAAATCATGGCCATAGGTTAACAGAAACTGGGAGAAATTTTGACCAAGTGTGGTAGGGGTTAAAAAAAAAACCCACCCACTTAATAACGGGTATGACCACCTCTTGAATTGACCACAGCAGTGCATCACAGGCACATAGAATTGACTAAAGTGTTGATTTCTGCCTGTGGAATATTGTTCCATTCCTGAATGAGCACTTGACGAAGTTCGTTGACGTTAGCGGGTGGGTTGGGACGACGCCTCAAGCGTCTGTCCAGACTATCCCAGACATGCTCGATGGGGTTGAGATCAGGACTTTTAGCAGGCCAGTCATCAATGAAATCAATGTTATTTGTTCTAAGAAAATTTACAGTGTCTCTAGCTGTATGAGAGGTGGCATTATCATGCTGAAAAATCGAGATGTTGGCGTTGTTATGGAACAGAGAAATGACGTGATGAGCGAGAATGTCATCGCGGCAACATTGAGCATTTAAATTGCCATCAATGACGACTAGTGGTGAACGATAACCATGGGCAATGGCTGCCCAGACCATGACACAACCCCCACCCCCGAAACGATCTCGTTCAAGAACACAACAGTCAGCATAGCCTTCATTTCTCCTACGGTAGACGCGCACTCTGCCATCACCACATTGTAAAGAAAATCTGGATTCATCCGAAAAAAGAACGGTATTCCAGCGTCGCCGTATCCAGCGAGTGTGTACACGTGCCCAATTAAGACGATTTAGACAATGACGTTGCGTTAAAACGCATCCGACGTAAGGACGTCGTGCATGTAAACCGTTCTCCCGCAGGCGATTACGAACAGTTTGCCCACTGATTCAGTTATTATGAAGCCCAGGTGTGTTAGCAGCAGTAGCAGTTTGGAATCGATTGCGCAAACGCGTGTTCATGATATAGTGGTCTTGACCACGCATTGTAACACGCGGATGTCCACGACATGGCAAGTCGTTGGTGCTTCCTGTCGTTCGAAATCTTACGCGAAGATTTCGTATCGCTCGACTAGAACTCCCAACATGCCTTGCAACGTCTTCTGTCGACATGCTAGCATCAAATATGCCAATTGCCCGTTTGCGTAAATTATTGGGTATTCTTGGCATACTAAAAATGCTACAATGTAAAAAACTTTAATTTTTTTACAAATTTTGAAGCGTTTTCATTCACTTGACAACAATGTCAGTAAGACCAGTAAAACAAATTGACCGAATACTACACGGGACATGTCGAACCATGCGTGCACGTACAAATTGAAGTTCACATTGTCGATGATTAACAGTGCAAAAATAATCGATAAAATTCATGAATCCTGATAATACAGCTCAAGGCTAATACTACCTGTATAATTTCATTACACAATGAATTCTTTAACACAACAAATACTATATGTACAAATTGGAAGTTTCTTTTTTTTTTCAGTATATATTGATTCATAGTCACCGAAAAAAATCAGTCGTTGCCTCATATATGTTCTAAATAAAGACTATATAACAGAGATGTATTAATTTTTAGTGCAATATTAATTAATGGTAAAACATAAGCACTCATGTAACAAGGGATTGGCATTAAAGATTATAGCCAGGATAGTGATGCAGGTCCAAAGGAGACACAGATAGGCAACAGGGGTGGTGCTTGTTAATTTAAATTGACATTTTCAATATTAGCACTAGTTAGTAACGGTAAAACAAGAAACAATATTGCCACAGAGTGCACACAACATACACACAAACTTAAGTGTTCAATTTCAAATCACACCCTTCACACATGCAACGTTGCATCACGTGCTTCGCGATCAAACCAATCGGTGCGTTTTTTCATGCTTTTTGAGTGCATGGAAACATTAACACACATTGTGCACATTGTGTTTTACATCTGATTTCATTCTATAATTATTAATATTTGAAATGGAATATTCCCTACTTAATTTTTAACAGTATTATTATTATATATACATGTATACAGGCTGCTCTTTCCGAATCACTGTAAAATATATTTTGTGTGTGTGGTAGATGGTTTATTATGGGGGGAGTGTTAGGTATGTACATAGTTTTATGTTTAATGTTTTAGTAATATGTTGGCCGCAACCAAAGTATAATGTAAATTTTGAAAATACGATTTGTTGATTGCACTATCGGGTACAAAATCAATATACAGCATGCAGCATAGATAACACTAACTGCATGAACACGTAGCATTGCAGCTTATTGCACACCCACGATTTGTCCACCGTGTAAAGTTACATAAATAGACGGGTATGTTGGGGGATTCATTGTCACTTATCACTAGGTGTTGGCAGATCGGGTTGTTGTCCAGATTAGTGTGTTTTTATTTAATTAATAGTATTTATATTTCACGGTAGTTCTTGTATATTAGATTTAGTATTGGTATGAACGTATTAACGTTTACTGTAGATTATCTTTAACGATCAACTAAAACATGGTTGTAATTATTTAATATCCATGGTATGCGCTATTTTCATTGTTTACCTGTATGTATTTTAATAACCATTTTGGGGTTTTGGATTGTTAGGAAATGCTTTTCATTTAGATGACATTTACGGTGGTTTGAATTACCATGGTTTTGTAACCAATGTACTTGCGGGTTTTTTTTATTGCATTGTAGTATGGTTTTGATATTTGATTTTAAGATATGTATTTTTAATATGCAGGTGAAAGAAACAATATTGATAACGGAATTGACAGTCTTGAATTATTGGAAGCCCAGGTCCATATACCTGGTAGGTAGAAAACGCATGTTAACACATGTTAACGTTCTTCAAAATATTATAATGGATATATTGTATGCAAGTTTCTTTTATGTATGTTATATTATGTATGCCATATTATATGTATGAAATAAAGTTAATCACGATGGACCAATGAAATCAACTTTGCTTCATATATTCTATCGTAATTTGTCTTTGATCACTTTTTTTTTTAAAGGGAACTATTCTAGGGGCAGCTCTGTTTAGGCAGGGCAGATATACATAAGAGCGATACAAAGAGGCACATGTAAATTAGAACTTTAAAGGGCACTATTCTAGGGATGGCTCTGTCTAGGTAGGGCAGATATACAAAATGGTCTCAGACTGAGCACTTATTGGAGACCTGACCTTTATTTTTTCAAACTAATTTTAGAAATTAAAGCAAAAAATTACAAACTTACAATTTTATTTATCTTTAAACTTTAATTTCAAACTGTAACAAAACTTTAAACTTTAACAAAACAATGAACAAATCAATATTATTTGTCCATGTAAAGTGCACATATAGCATCAATGTCATTGCTTGAAGACGCCTCAACAATAACTTAAAAATAATAGTATACTGCAACTTAAATCAATAACTCTCTCTCCTGCCAGTGCACCACAACTGGTTCATCAAAGGCCGTGGTATGTGCTATCCTGTCTATGGGGTAGTGCATATAAAAGATCCCTTGCTGCCAATCGAAAAGAGTAGCCCATGAAGTGGCGTCAGCAGGTTTCCTCTCTCAATATCTGTGTGGTCCTTAACCATATGTCTGACGCCATATAACCGTAAATAAAATGTGTTGAGTGCGTTTTTAAATAAACCATTTCCTTCCTTGCTTATTCAATAACATGAAAATGGTTAATAATTAGCCCTCACTACCAAAACTAGTTTTTTTTATGTTTTTTTAAATTATGCCAGGGAGTAATCAAGTATCAACATATTTATTGTTAAGGGTGCAGTTAATATTTTTTTTGAATTATCAATAATTATATCATAATTTCAAAATAAATCATTCACCTGTTTTCGGGTATATAAACGCAAAGTAGGTCAGCCGTATTAATATTAAGAATGTTAAAACCAGTCTGAAAACACCTTTCCTGCATTTTTAAAATTATAGTAGATGGTATAATTATTTTTTGGGTTATTTTTATTTAAACTGAAAAGGAAAACACAGACAAATGCAAACAAAACGAAAGTTTTACACCTTAATTATGTCATTCCAGTTCCCAAAATTTTGTCACATTGTTACAAGAAATAAAAGCAAAATAAGATCCACATGTGTGCACAATCCCACCCCCACCCCCGAGAAAAAAAAATTCCATGTAGGCATCTTAGCCATGCATGACAATGAACATGTATGCATCTGCAGTACTGTGCCACTCAAGAAAACGATTCCGAAACTGATCATGAGATGGGTCATGTGTGATTGTTAATTTTCATGGTACGTAATATCTTTAACAAGACAAAACAAAAAAGTACTAAAATAATCCTGGGACAATAGTGTAGTGTTTATGGGCAACAAAATGAGGTCATGGGCGGTCTATAAATAGCGGAGTCAACGATCCACATCTACTGCGCTGAATCACCGGACATGCAAATCATTTTGTATACAAGGGGGTGCCTATATTTATGCACCATTTTAAAATGTTTATTTACTAAAGACATAAAACAATTTGTAGTGTATTTCAGATTATGCACTTCTTCATTGGTGAGAGACACATTTTATTATGTATCTCACAGTGTTCACATAGAAAATGGTCCTTGAATGCTTAGGTGCGCCGATACACCTGACAGCACTGATACAATGTTTTTGAACCACCAATGTAGCACAGAACCGTAGTTCAAGTGTTTTAGGATTAGGTAGGTCTAACTTACCGGTTACAAGGACTATATTCACGTAACCGAACAATCGGTTACCTAAGTAAAACTCACGTGAACTGACTTCCGGTTACGTAAGATTTTGAAATATTGTCCCCTGCGGACCAGGCCCCATGCTTATAAACCTTAGAGTCTAGACTTTAATAAAGTCCAGACTTTTAACGTCATGGCAATACCATTCAAACAGCATTACATTGAAGTCTGGACTTTATTAAAGTCTAGACTTTAAGTTTTATAAGCACAGGGCCTGGAGGCTCGTGTTATTAGATAAAATACGGTATATAAAAAACATAACAAAACACTCTCCCCCACAAAACACATTTGTTTGAAGTAAAGACAACTGTCAGAATATATCTGGTTATTTATAACAATGCTTTGGCCTACATTCAATATCTGTCAAGGATGCACTTTCAAAATATAACTTTCATCGGCGAAAGAGAAAGTAAAACTTCGTTCTCATCAGATCACACACCAAAATTTAATCTTGGATCCGCCCCTTCTGCGCTTCCACGTCTTTTGACCATTTTATCGACACGAACAAGAACGACACTATCTGTATTGAACCATATTTAGGCAGGTGGTTAGTTAGATATGTATACATGTACCCATAAGTTGAAAACGAAGATAGCTTAGTGAAGTGTAACTATAAACTTGCGTAGTTTCGATCGTACTTCCTGAACCAAAAAGTAATTTTGTAAAACTAAACAACTGTCAAAACACTTACCCTATGACATATCCAATAACACACGCTTGTAAAAACCTATTTACGAAGCCAACTTTCTTGCTTTTGATGTGAACAATCCTCGGGGTATCGTACTCAAAGAACACACTGATCGCCGACCGTACCAACTTGGGAGCCATTTCACCAACTGGAGAATCGCCGTCATGTGACTCAAAACAGCACGTGGGTCATCCTGTTTTACAGGGAGGATCCGAGAATTACATGGGTGGAGTCACGAAGTGAAGGCTTTCTTATTGGTGCAAAAATTACTTATTTTTTTAACATTTTGTAAATATATTCATGCCCGTAGCCTGCGTAGGGTGGATCTTGAAATGGGAGGATTCTGTGATTTTCGCAATCTGATTAAAATTAGCTCTACTGGTACCTATATGCCACATGTAATAGTGGAGCTAATTTTAATTAGATTGTGATTTTCGCAAGCGAAGCGAGATTTTCATGGATTTGTATTTTATTATTATTATTTTTTGAAATTATGTTGACCTCTTTATGCAGGGTCATCATTGACCCATCTATACGGTATACCTAATAATTACTATAGGTTTATTATATATGTGTATGGTCTGAGGTTATTTCGAAATATGATGCTATCTCAGGATGTTCGATTGAACCCTCACCACCCACTATTTATTTTCTTAAAAAAAAAAAAAAAAAAAAAAAAAAAAAAAGAATTGTATTACTTAACATTATTATTTTTTTATTTCGGTGTTGGGGTGGAAAAAATAAATGGGAATGGAATACAGGATACATACAGACCTTATTGGGTGTCTCCCCCCCCCCCCCCCCCCCTTTTCTAAAAAAAGAAGAAGATAATTCCTACTGAATAGGCCTATAGAATTATTTTAAAAGTATGGGGACTGTAACTTTGATATTTCACACTCATTAATATATGGATATTTTCCACCTTCAGTGAACATTTTAGTCCCATCTATAGGTAAAATATTATTAAAATAGCAACAGACTCAAAATTGTAAGACCAAAAAATATATAAGCGTCGCATTTTTGTTTGACTTACACTTTTGAATCTGTTGCCATTTTAACAATATTTGACCTTTGGATCTAAAACTTTCACTGAATGTGGCAAATATCCTTATATTAATGAGTGTGAAATATGTTACAGTTTGTTTTGTTTAACGACATCACTGGAGCACATCGATTAATTAATCACAGGGCCGTAGCTAGGATGTTGTTGGGGGGTTTTTTTGGGGGTTTTTTTTGGGGTCTAAAACTCCTTAAACGATTAAGAAGAGAATTGTTTTTAAGTTTCTATAAAAAAAAAATCTGATTTGTTTTCTGTCACCTTCCCCCCACCGCCCACTCCCCACTAGCTACGGCCCTGAATCATCGGCTATTGGATGTCAAACATTTGGTAATTTCTGACTCGTAGTCATCAGAGGAAACCCGCTACATTTTTTTCTAATGCACCAAGGGATCTTTTATATGCATTTTCCCACAGACAGGAAAGCACATATCACGGCCTTTGTCCAGCTGTGATACACTGGTTGGAACGAGACAAACCCATTCAACTGAATGGATCTACCGAGGTGGTTCGATCCTGCGACGGAAGGTCCCATACTTAAAAAAAACCCAACCCTAGTTGATATTCAGCAGGGTTATCGTATTGTGATGTCACCCGATGCCGATATTCATGGATGGATGGATGTATGGATGCACGCACGCACGCATAGATGGATAGGTGGGTTTAGAGAGATGGACGGATTAAATAAGGAAATGTTTTATTTAACGACGCACTCAACACATTTTATTTACGGTTATATGGCGTCAGACATATGGTTAAGGACCACACAGATATTGAAGGAGGAAACCCGCTGTCGCCACTTCATGGGCTACTCTTTTCGATTGGCAGCAATGGATCTTTTATAGACAAGATAGCACATACCACGGCCTTTGATGTACCAGTCGTGGTGCACTGGCTGGAGCGAGAAATAGCCCAATGGGCCCACTGACGGGGATCGATCGACGGATTAAATGGATGGTTTGTTGGATGGGTGGATGGTTGGATGAATGGATGGATGGATGGATGGATGGATGGATGGATGGATGGATGGATGGATGGATGGATGGATGGATGGATGGATGGGTGGGTGGGTGGATGGATGGTTGATTGGATTGATGGATGGATGGATGAATAAGTGAATGAAATAATAGATGAATCTGTGGATAGAAAGATTGATGGATGGATAGAGAGATTGTTTGATGGATGGGTCGGTGGAATTATGGATAAATGAAGTGATGGATGAATACAGGACAAAACTATATGCATATGCCAGTATCTAAGAGACGTCTTATAAGTAAACCAGCCTCGGTGGCGTAGTGGTTAGACCATCGGTCTACAGGCTGGTAGGTACTGGGTTCGGATCCCAGTCGAGGCATGGGATTTTTAATCCAGATACCGACTCCAAACCCTGAATGAGTGCTCCGTAAGGCTCAATGGGTAGGTGTAAACCACTTGCACCGATCAGTGATCCATAACTGGTTCAACAAAGGCCATGGTTTGTGCTATCCTGCCTGTGGGAAGCGCAAATAAAAGATCCCTTGCTGCTAATTGTAAAGAGTAGCCCATGTAGTGGCGACAGCGGGTTTCCTCTCAATATCTGTGTGGTCCTTAACCATATGTCTGACGCCATATAACCGTAAATAAAATATGTTGAGTGCGTCGTTAACTAAAACATTTCTTTCTTTCTTTTTTATAAGTAAAGCGCTGTCTATGCCAATGACTGTAGCAACCATATAGACTTTTTACACAAGAAGAAAAGATTATATTTCCCATTAGCTAGCTTGCTGTGTTGCTCGAATTACATGTTAAAAGACCGTGCCCTCGACAGCTATTGATTGTTTTTTCCCCTTTAAATTGGGATGCATAATGTCGGCAGATAAAGAGTTGTTGATGGGGAGTATAGTAATTACCGTGTTTTGTTCAAATTTAATGAAACAACATAAAATCATGCTATCCTTAGGAATAGATGCTTGTCAAAATATGAAGCTGGAACATCCCTTAATTGAGATGGCGAAACGAAAGTCTATCTTTTTATACATTGCCATTCAATAAAAATGTGAACCCCCCCCCCCCCCCCCCCCACACACACACACACACAAAAAACATTGTATTTTGTTGGGTGTCCAGCCATACTGGCATCAGGGGTAATAAAAATGCAGTTTTATTCATTCCTTTAAAGTCACAGACACTATAGTTTCCAAGCGTAAAAAATGATACTAAATTTGGTTAATCTACAAACCTGTAACATATTTGGATAAAGTTATAATAGAGTGAATGAATGAATGAATGTTTAACGACACCCCAGCACGAAAAATACATCGGCTATTGGGTGTCAAACTATGGTAATGCAAATAAATAAAGTGATGATCAACATCAATATAAAAATTCAAGGTTTAAACAAAAACAGTGTAAAGAACTGTGCAAAAATACAAATACAAATATCACAGAATTTTACGGACACCGAATTTTACTCTAAACTTCAATTTGTGCTGTATTGGCCATTCTCAAAGAGAATGTTACACCCCTGCACCACGGTGAGGTTACAGCACGCGCAGGGGTTATAATAGAGTGAAACAAGAGTCTTATTTCTCAGAGGTGCATGCGTTTTTAAACATATAAAAAAATTACATTTTGTAGTATTAGAAACACCAGGATGACCGCAAACACTTCGGATATAAGAGAGAGAGAGAGAGAGCGAGAGAGAGAGAGAGAGAGAGAGAGAGAGAGAGAGAGAGAGAGAGAGAGAGAGAGAGAGAGAGAGATTGTGTCGATATAAACAATAAAACATTTCTTTTATATGGTTAGATATTAAAGTTACAGTCTCTGGTTACCATATTATAACACCATTTACAAATATGAAATACAAGCTCAAATACACTTTTTAAAAAACTCGTGTGTGTTCGCTATGAACGGATATCGTCAAAAGTATACGCTTGATTCGTCGCCTGTGCCGCCATAGCTCAGCAAAGCACATACGACAGCCACACGTGCGTTTGCCGATTTCAAATTGTAGGGTTCGTCTCAAAACATTAAAAGAGAAATCTTGCGGTGTACCAAGAACGTTCGGCTGAGGATACGGTACTAGAGTCTTTCGTTAAAACCGGTTTGATCTTGACAACGTAATATCGACAATCGTACCTTCCTATTTCAGAATTAATATTTTATACAGTGTTAGTAGAACTTTCAAAGTTTAGTTTGTATACTAGTAACACATTAATCATGTATATATTTTTTAAATAAAATATACTAAAGTAGACAATGAACGTTTTCACTTCTTAATTTTACGTGTTAAAATCGACAAATTCAAATAAATATTCTTTCGTTTGGAAAAGGTAAAGTTAGGGGAGGGGGGGGTTAACGACAAAGTTAGAGCATATTGATTTAATAATCATCCGACGCCATACAGCCGTAAATAAAATGTGTTGAGTGCGTCGTTAAATAAAGCATATCCTATCCTTCCTTCCATCTGCTGTTGGATGTCTAACATTTGGTAATTTTGACATATAGGGGAGGGTATTGGAAGTCGAAACCCTTACTTGCCCAAGCTTAAAATAATTGAAATGTATTTTCTGGGGGAGCATAGCCCCATATAAACTTCGCTCAACACAGTCTATAACCCCAACCCCGCTGAAATCCCTGCACACGCGCCTTGGAAACCCGCTACATTTTTTTTTAGCAAGGGATTGTTTATATGTACCATCCCACAGACAGGATATCACATACCATGGTCTTTTATATACCCGCCAATGGGGATCGATCCTAGACTGACCGCGCATTTCCTAAAAAAACACCGTTTTAGGTCTAAGTAATGAATAAAAATAACATATAGTCTTGAAAAATGTTACGTAAATCGAACACAGTACCCTCTTCCTCTACCACTAGAGCGTTACGTAATTAGTAACACCCCCTTACATGTAACGCGTATGCCAACAGCTGGCCACTGTCAAAATTTCAAGGCAAATCCCCCACCCACCGACGCCTGGAAAGGCGTTGTACCATACCTCTATGGATATAAATATGTTTTGGAGATATGAGACGACTCCTCGATCAAGACAGTTAAATTTGTTAAAAAATTGCGAAATCTCACGTGATCTCTTGTTGAGGAATTCCACACTTGTGATAAGCCAATAAAAACCGAGATCGGTAGGAGCCTGTCAAAAGTGTCCCAGTTTCGAAATACTGGATTTGTTTTTGACCTGGATAAGCCAGCGTAGTGAAACCAATGCGGAGTGCGGCGTCATATATCATTATATGCACCAAACGTAATTGGATTTTCTGTTTTATATGCTTAAATAATAAAAATATACTGCCACTGTAAATATAATTACCTGTTTCGTCAATGGTGAATATTTACAGCCAGGGGGTCTTCTGTCGGTTAAACAACTAATTATATCATATTGATTTTATTGTTTGCTTGGTCTGTTTTATGTATATCCAAGTTGCCCACCATCCCTCTCTTTCTTTTTCTCTCGATTCCTTTTTGATAATTATAATATTGTGGGTTTTTTGTGTGGGGTTTTTTGTTGGGGGTGGTGGGGTGGTGGTTGGGTGGGGGGAAGGGGGACATGATAAACTGAGTGCAGGTACAGTTTGTGCTATTATAATAAAGAATGGACAGAACTTGATACATGTTCAGTGGTTGTAAATAAATGCTTGAACAGATGCTGGCATTTGTAATTAGTCCAGGTGCATTGACGCTGCAGGATTTCAAACAAATAAGAATTGTTATTTCAGTTTCATTACAGGAATCGACTTCTGGTATCGAGTATAAGACCCTTTAATTCACATAGAATACTAAACACTGTAATAACTATTGATTTACAGTACAAAGAACACTGTACTTGAGACGGATTCAAAGGCTGGTCTCCGATTCCCGGACCAACCTATTAGGACAAAGCGAAACTCTCAGTTATTATGCAAAAAAGGGTATTACTAAAACGTTGTATGAATCAATGTGACAGCTTGGAATACCAACAACAAGGGAAGGGAAGGGAAGGGAAGGGAACTGTATTAATGTGCCCACATCCTTTCGGTTCAGGCACGCCCGCCATGGACTCGGGTTCTGACTTCGCCAGCCTACTATTCCATGGCGGGAGGGGTGTGTGTGTGTGTGTGTGTGTGTGTGGGGGGGGGGGTAATAGTATGATGGGGACAATTTCAAAATTTAGACGGTAAGACCGGGTTCTAAATAGCCTAATACAGGGAGGCAATATTTAAAGTTAGTTTATATAGCTAGATATATATATATACAAGTTTTAGGCGCACCGTAAAAAATGATTTATTCCAGGATATATATATTTATATATTATTTTATTTGGTGCTAATTTCGATCGAGCTTGTCTAAAATGATTTAAATATAATAAAATTATTAATATAATATTATAATTATCATATTTAGCCCTGGAGGACAAGGGGGGGGGGGGGGGGGGGGCATCGCGCCCAATCCAGAATGCGATCAAACACCAGGCTAAGCCCAATGGTAGCCGGGCCGGATTTACCAACAACAGATTGAGATTTCATCATCGATCATCGGTTATAATCGGTCGGCACCAACCGATCAACTTCCGATTGTACAATCGGTTAGTTTTCCATGACCATGACCGATCTTATCGGAGGTCGGACTCGGGATGGGCGTGTTCGAAACCCTAGTGGTATATGGGCACGTTAAACTAGTTATCATCATCATCATCTATAAACACCAGAAGTAAGTATGAGACGCTGACATTGATTAAGAAATATCTTTCGAATTATGCACACTTAACCCCAGTAATGGGAATCGGTTGGGATTTCATCATCGATTATCGGTTATAATCGGTTGGCACCAACCGATCAATTTTCGATTACACAATCGGTTAGAATTCCATGACCATAAGAAGGCTTTGAATTATAAGGACCATGTACCCATTGTCGTCTGCACCCTGCAAATGACTAATTGTATCTTTATTAACTATTTAATATCTATTTTCTTTATGTACTCACGAAAACAACCCAAACCCAAGCATATATACATCAGTTCTATCATCTAATCTGGCGGAACAATTACAGTTAACATTTTCCCACACAATCGATTCTGGATTTTTCATAATCGATCATCACATCGTAATAGCCAATCCGATTAATTGTCGATTATAATCGATCATTGGAACACCACTAAAAGTAAAGTTTGTTTTATTTAACGACGCCACTAGAGCACATTGATTTTTTTATCTTATCGTCGGCTATTGGACGTCAAACATATGGTCATTCTGACACTGTTTTTTTTAGAGGAAACCAGCTGTCACGACATAGGCTACTCTTTTACGACAGGCAGCAAGGGATCTTTTATTTGCGCTTCCCACAGGCAGGATAGCAAAGACCATGGCCTTTGTTGAACCAGTTATGGATCACTGGTCGGTGCAAGTGGTTTATACCTACCCATTGAGCCTTGCGGAGCACTCACTCAGGGTTTGGAGCTGGTATCTGGATTAAAAAATCCCATGCCTCGACTGGGATCCGAACCCAGTATCTACCAGCCTACAGACTGATGGCTAACCACGACGCCACCGAGGCCGGTACCGCTAAATGAGACCGTGTTTCACTTCTTCTTCTTTTTTTGATGGGGTTTTTGGAGTGGTTTTGCATCAAAATCCAAGAACTGGTAGAAAGATTATTTTATACCTGTGTTACTTTAGTGTATATTAAAATGGATATTTGCCAAACTGGACTGATTCAGAACAGTGGCATCCTTATATTCACTCCTGGGTAAGCGGGGAGGGACGTAGCCCAGTGGTAAAGCGCACGCCTGATGCGCGGTCGGTCTAGGATCGTTCCCCGTCGGTGGGCTCATTTGGCTATTTCTCATTCCAGCCAGTGCACCACGACTGGTATACCAAAGGCCGTGGTATGTGCTGTGCTGTCTGTGCATATAAAAGATCCCTTGCTACTAACAGACAAATGTTCTGGGTGTTCTCTCTATGACTGTCAAAATTACCATATGTTTGACATCCAATAGCCGATGATTAATAAATCTCAATGTGCTCTAGTGGTGTCGTTGAACAAAGCAAAAAAACACTCCTGGGTACATTCCTAGATATATTTCGTTTAAAGGGACTGCCCTGAGTTTACTGCAACTATATAGTTTACGAGTAACAAATTAGTTTTGATGACTAACATTACATACTAAAACTAGTTTCCTGTTTAGAATATCAATATCTGTATAAACAAGGTGTTTATTGTTATTCTAATGTTTGTAGTAGCTCAAACCGGATTTTACCTTCCAATAATTTCGTACATATGAAAAAAAAATATATATATATATATATTCAATACATTTTCGTGTTTAAAATACCAATGTCTGTATACCCAAATGTTTGCGATCGTATGCTAATGTTTGTAGCGGTCATTGTTCATTTTACCACGAAATATATATATATAACATTTGGGTATACAGACATTGGTATTTTAAACACGAAAATGTATTGAATGTGTAAATTTAGTTGCCAAAAAGTCTCTGTTAGTCGGAAACATCTTACAATGGCTGCAAACTCAGGAGTCCCTTCAAGGCTGACGAAAGTTGAGATTAGTGGATCTGTCCTCAAAGACCTCAAGTAAATATACCACGATCAGACATCGCTAGACAACTGTTGTTATTAACGAGTTTCAATATTTACTGACCAATCAAATATATCGGGTGTCCGTTTCATTTTCTTACTGCCCATGGTCTATTGTTACATGATGAAATATACTTCTTTATTTTTTGGAGTGCTATTTTTGCTTCAGCTAACATTGTTGAGATTTCCTTTTAAAGCACATATACGGGGAGGGGGGGTGGGGGGGGGGGGGGGTATTTAGCCCAGTCGGTTGAGTGCTCGGTTGAGGCGTTTGCGTCGCAGGACCGACCCACCTCTGTGGATCCATTCAACACCATTGCGGTTTTTCTCGCTCCAACCAGTGCACCGGAAGGAAGTGTTTTATTTACACATTTTATTTACGATTATATGGCGTCAGACATATGGTTAAGGACCACACAGATATTGAGAGAGGAAACCCGCAGTCGCCACTTCATGGGCTATCCTTTTCGATTAGCAGCAAGGGATTTTTATATGCACCATCCCACACACAGTTGTGGAGCACTGGCTGTAAGGAGAAATAAGCCAATGGGTTCACCGACGGGGATCGATCCTAGACCACCACCGTCGACTTGGTCCCGTACTGAACATTCCATAGAGGCAGCAGTCGGGGATATGAAGAGGAAATTCCGAAACGTTGAGAGCAAAAATAACACCGTATTAAAGAATAAAGATGGTGTGTGTGTTTATGTGTGCGCGTGTGTGTGTGGTTATTATTAAAAAAATATAAGCTGTGTGAAAAGAAAATGGTGCGACAATCGACCATCGTTGGTAGATGTGTAGGTTATCAATGATACATAATATTTGGGACATTACGCATTATTTCGTGCGCCATTTTAAAAGTAAGCCATGTATCAAAATAAAAATTTCACCATCAAAAACTATAATAAACTGGTTTTATATAAAATATCAATTACTCAATATATGTTTAGCGGCATTGACATATATAATCTCCAAGATCATGGTTGCAAAAAAACAAAAACAAAAAAAACAACAAATAAACAAACAAAAAAACAAAAAACCCGCGTGTGCCAAAAATGTGGTTGGGCGTGGGCGTGGGGAAAAAGACAATTAAAAATAGATATGTTTAAATTTCAATACCCAACATTAGGATCTATTGTATTTCATTACAAATAGAACGGAATTCGCAATCTTTGTTACTTGTAAGCCATGTGTGTGTACTGCCTCTCTTCCCTGAGAACACTTCATGAGGTGCCCGACAAGCGCCCCTCCACTCTTTATAGTCAATTACCAGTGTGAAAATAGTTTAACGTACCCATAACAAGTAGGATACTTGATGATATGGCCACTACAGGTTTAAGCCTCTCAAGTCTTAATAGTTTTACCTTCATTAGCAAGCATGTCATTTTTACGAATGGTCTCTATAAGACGTCAATCAAAACATATAATGGTAACCCATGATTTTTTTTTTTTTCATACCGATTCATCATTTCTAAAGCCATATTATTGACAAAAAATCATCCATTGTCCCAAAGAGAAATCAGTGTTGCTTGTTAGTCTCTATTGACAAAAGTTTCAGAACAAAGAATTTATTACTTTCTGAAAGTGACATTTTATACCATTTTACCGTCGCGTCATCAGTAATGCACTTCTTTAGATCAATGAATTTAATCATTTTCATGTCGGAATTCTTGTCAAAATTTTCAGAAAATCCAAGACTCCAATTTCCGAACGTGGGTGGTGAAAATTATACCTAGAATATGTTTCGCTATCCTTGAGAAAGCAGGAAATGCATATGCATGGAACCAGAGTCTAAAGCAAAAATTACTTCTACATTAAGTGAACATTAGAGTGCCATAGCAAGGAAATCTGCGCTTCCACCCCATTCACCACTCCGATTTTCTCAAATCACAAACATTTATAATTAGTAATACGATATAATAATATTACAGCTGATTAAACTCGATGAAGGCTTAACTTTCTGTGGGGGAAATATTATCTCCAGCAACGCATTTTACTTGTAAACAAAAACTTTGTACTGTTTCAGATAGTACACACACACACACACACACACAACTGATTATAGCGTCAGTCTTTCTTTCCCATTCTAACCCTTTCAAGTTATGTCTAATACCATTTCGTTTGCTTGTGATACATGTGTAATGAATTACAAAAGAAACGTAAATATTTTAATACATACATATCTTTTTATGATACTCTTAATATATTAAACAGTGTCATTTAATTTCAACGTATTTTCGTGCTTATATCCAATTAAGGTTCAAGCGCACTGTCATGGACACACACCTCGGCTATCTAGGCTGTCTATCCAGGACAGTGGCTTAGTTGTCAGTGTTTCTGCCAGAATTTTTTTTTTGGGTATGGCGCTGTGGAATTGAATGCAAACACAGTCAACAAGGGGTATGGGGGCCTCTCCCAGGAAAAATGGGTTACGTTTAGGATTAGGGTTAAGAAAATCATACAGTAATAGTAAGAGTAATTAATTTTTCAAAAGGTTAACTTAATTTTTTTTTTTTTTAAATCTGCAAAATAATTTGGATATGGCGCCATACCCGTTTTACCCTCTGGCAGAAACCCTGGTTGTTAATTGTTAGTGGTTAGTGAGAGAGAAGAGGATGTAGTGGCCTTACACCTACCCACTGAGTTGTTAAAACTAGCTCTGGGTGGTAGCTGGTACCGGGCTGCAAACCCTGTACTTACCAGCCTGTGGTCCGATGGATTTACCACGACACCACAGAGGCCGGTTAAACAAGGTCAGTAATGGGCCTTCAATGTTTACAAGACATTGATTTTTTCAACGGACACAAAAAACTAATGGGATGAAAAGTTATTAATTTTAAATCAATTAAATATCTGTGTTTCTTTTTGTTGTTTAATTATTACAGACTGGGCATTGTCCAAGGCTGCTGGCATGTTCTAAAAGCCAAGAGAAATATAGATATGCAATAAAAATAAAGTTATCAGCTTACATTTCTTCTAGTCAGTCATAATTCGGGTCAGGTCAAAGGGTTTGACAGGCACATCCAGAACAAGCTGTTCAAGGGGTGGGGTAGGTGGGAGAGGGGATCGCTCGCGCTGGCAAGTGCAAGGGTGCACCAGCAGTCCGACCGGAATCGGTAGCGGACGGGGGATCATAATTCAAAGACAATTTGTTTTAAATACATGTACATGCCAAATAACATACCATATGATATCCCATAGGCATACCACACCATGGTACATAGCCCCAGTGGCTGTAGCACGTTTATTAATTTCACCAGGCCATGGCATTTCACAAGAAACGTTAGCTGCCTGGGGCCAATGAACACTCAAAAGGACGACCCCTGTTGTCCAGCTCGTTTTCACGTTATATCAATGTAAACAAACACACGTGGGCTAAGGGACCGAATCACACCCATTTCTATGCATTTTACACAAATGTTTCATGATTTCAAGGTGCAGTGGGGGGACAGTATTCAGTATCTTGTGAAAACAAAGTCAGAGTACCTACAGAATTTTCAAATTAAAATTCCCTGTATTTTCCCCGTTGTAAAAGATTTTTCCCAATCTGATATCCATGTTGTTTTATTGTTTGCAAGGGCCTCCTGTCACCCCCAGTAGCTGCGCCTTCACCTCCAAATACCATGATCAACATATTGTTTCAATATACATGTATATGTGTGTACATTTCAACTCATTAATTTGTATTTATTTTTCCTGTGTTCCAGTTACTGTTAATATTGTCTACACATAAAAACTACAAATGTGTATAGAGGTCCTTGGGGGAAAACATCAGGCATTATGTTGTATTATAACTACATGTAAAAGCTACATGCTGAATATAAAGATTATGGTTTACAAATATAACAATACTTAATAGATACTATATAGATTAAGTCTGGTATAACCTTCTACTCTTGACTTCTAATGTTGTGGGTGCTGTATGTAGATAATATAAACATGACATTTCCCTTGGTGGTACAATTTGATAAAGTGACCAGATGATTTCTCAATAAAAATAAATACATGTAGATAGTTTTTCAAAACATACACTAGAAATCATCAGTAGCTATCATTCAATACCCTCATGAAAAAGACAAAGGAATCCAAAACACACAATATCTTAGGTTTATTACATTGTTACATGATTTTGTATACATATCCATGTATATACAATATAGGACTCAAAACAATTCCCTGATATTCCAAATAAAATTTTCCCTGAATCAGAACAAAATTTCAAATTCCCTGAATTTTCCCTGCAGTGAATTTTTTAAAACCATGTCCCGTTTTTCCATCCCATGGGTACCCTGAAAATTGCACATATTCACTAACTGCATTCTCTTCCCTGTCAAAACCAGTGTAACAATTCAGCATACAAAGCAGCTCCCCAGCCATTAATCACATAACAAGATTTGCTCGCATTCATTTCCGTATTTTGGGTAACTAAATGGGTGGATAACTAGTCTAAGGCCATTTATAGAGCACCATTCTGTGCTCATATAGCTTTCATATAGACATATGTCTGTTACATGTTAACAACAATACAAGTACAATTTCTTTTTTAGCTATGATAACTAGAAATTGCATTTTAACAAACACTAATTATGGACATTATATTTGATATATAAAGAATAAAAAATGTTTTAAAAAAGTATAACATTTTACGCATGCAAAAAGACTAGAATTCCCCATCAGGCATCAAAAAAGACCACTAGAATTCCCCATCAGGCATCCAAAAAGACCACTAGAATTCCCTATCAGGCATCCAAAAAGACCACTAAAATTCCCCATCCCCATGTTGTATCCTTGATATCAGCAAGTGGTCTGTCCATTGGTCCTAGTTTTAAGAAGTGGATACATTGGCGTAGTGACAATTTTATAGCCCACGTGTACCCCCACCTCCCACCCCACCCCCCAATGGCCACGCCAGTAACTGGATACTTTTTCTATCACACAGATTTATAACCATTGTAAAAAGCAATTTCTACCAGCACTGCTCCGTCACTGCCGAATGCTTTTCATTGTTACAATTATACACCTCATTGCGGTGAGCATATATAGAGCAGTCTCAGTGGTGTCGTGGTTAGACCATTGGACATAAGGCTGGTAGGTACTGGGTTCGCAGCCTGGTACCGGTTCCCATCAAAAGTGAGTTTTAACTACTCAGAGGGTAGGTGTAAGACCACTACACCCTCTTCTCTCTCACTAACCACTAACAACTAACCCACTGTCCTGGACAGACAGCCCAGATAGCTGAAGTGTTCCCAGGACAGCGTGCTTGAACCTTGATTGGATATAAGCACGAAAATAAGTTGAAATGAAATGAAAATGTCAAACACTCACACCTTCAAAGATAATAAATACCCTGATAATAATTTCAATAACATCAAAATATTTTATTTATTCACATAGATATTTTATTCAAGGGTGGACCAAAGGGGGGGGGGGGGGGGGGGGGGGGGTGAGTCCTGTCCCCATTAAACTAATTCCAGCTCTCCCTTATAAAAACAATTTGTTTACAATTTTCATTTCATGGGTCAAAATTTTAATGAGGTGCCCTTTTCAGGAGTCCATGTTCCCTTTTTCCCTTGATCCCCTCCCTAAAATATTTCCAGGGTCTGCCCTTGTTATTTAACAACTTTTGCAGCTCCAAAGGCAGAATTTCCACACTGGCCATAATGAATAGGAATCTTATGATACACATCTTCCAGTCTCCTTCGAATGACTGAATTCTGGGCCACAACATTTCCACAGGCTAGAATACGTCTGACGCCATTACACTTGACAAAGTCACAAGGCATCATACGGTCAAGGTTGTCTATGATTCCGTCGCAAACTGCTTTGAATGTCTGACCGAGGGATGTGTTGCTGTTTGTGATGCCCACAACACTGCCATGTTCGTCTGGTTGATAGCGCTCACCAAATATAGTTGGTTGGATTTTAAGCCCGTTGTCCTCTGCGACACCTGCTAATGATAGAAGCTTCCTCCACACATCTTCTTCAGAAACACTGAAAGCTAAAATTATATATATGTATGTATATTTATTATGAAGGAAGAAAATGGTTTATTTAACGACATACTCAACCCATTTTATTTACGGTTATATGGCATCGGACATATGGTTAAGAACCACACAGATATTGAGGGAGGAAACCCGCTGTTGCCACTTCATGGGCTACTCTTTTTGATTAGCAGTAAGGGATCTTTTATATGCACCATCCCATAGACAGGATAGCACATACCACAGCCTTTGATATACCAGTTGTGGTGCACTGGCAGGAGTGAGAAATTTATTATGAATGATGGGATTAGAATATATTTTTGCTGTATTCAGGCACATATCCAGGAGTGTGCACACACACCTTTTTTTTCGCAGAGGTAAAAAACATAAAATCACTGAAAGCCCATTCAAACACCTCTTTTCATGTCCAACATCCCCCCCCCCCCCCCCCCCCCAAATCCTTTCACAAACACTTGGACGCACACCTGGTGTTGGGATCTGGATGGCATTTCATCAATGATCATCAGTTAAAATCAGCTGTCCCAACTGATCAACTTTTGATTATACATTCAGTTTGAATTACTGGACTAATTATTAGAACCATGCACCTATTGTCATCTTGGGGGTGGGATTTTGCTCAATCAGTTGAATGTTTGCTTGAGGTGCATGCATTGCAGGATCAAGCCACTGGGATTTTTTTCCTCGTTCTAACCAGTGCACCATAGCTGGTCAAAGGTTGTGGTATGTGCTTTCCTATCTGTGTGAAAGTGCATATAAAAGATCCCTTGCTGTATTAGGAAAAATGAAACGGGTTTCCTCTGATGACTACATTTCAGAATTACTAAATGTTTGACATCCAAAAGCCAATTTTTCAGTGATTAATAAATCAATGTGTTCTAGTAGTGTTGTTCAACAAAACAAACTTTAACTACCATATTGTCATCTTCACAGGGATAGACCAAATTGCAAATGATAGGGGACTTCAGCTGTTTCTGCAATTAAATAACAATACTGACATGATGAAAATGAACCATTTATATCCAATACCTTTTTTTGTGGCTGGAATGGAACATAATTCTTATTTTAAAGTTTAGAATCATCATCAATTTAGCATTAGACTATAAATCAAGTCATTTTATTTTGCCAGTAACTTTGAAAATAATATTGCAAAAGTTTTACAAATAAACCAAACTTACAAAATTCGCTGAACCAGCTTTGTAGCATGGTTACAAACTCAGACACCACATTTCCACCATTCAGACTGGCAGCCAGTGCCAAATACTGGCCATCAAAGTAAGGGAAATAATCCACACTTTCTGGATAACTTGGAAAACGGAATGGATTCAGATTGTTTCCCTTTAAAACAAATCCCATCTGCATAGATGTACCGATATTCAACACTGAAAAAACAGGAAGAAAACTGTTACCGCAGTACATCATTCAAATGAAATACAGTCAAACCTGCCTTCGCGGCCACCTCCATATGGCGGCCACCTGTCCATGACGGCCACCCTGAGGTCCCCCCAATGAATTTTACTATATATTTTACCTCTATATGGCAACCACCTGCTCAACGCGGCCAGAGGCCACACTTTTGTCATAAAAAAGCGAAAATGAACCTGCTATCGCGGCCACAATTGTTGTTTAGTGCAAGTTATAAAGAAATGTCGGCAATCGTAAAAAAAACGTAAGATGTTTTTGTTGATATAACCAATTGACTTGATAATCAGCGGTCCTTTAAAGGTCGTCGGTCGCTTAGCTGTGTTCGTTAATTAACAAGTGTTTTTAATCTGGATTAACGGTGCGATGTACTAGTCATCGGCGGTGGTCATTAAACGCAGGTGATAAGGGGGTATCTATCCTAAAACAACTGGAGTTAAACGTGTCAACTCTAGAAGGAATTAAATACTGCTGCAGTTTATTTCTGATATTTAGCAAGATACGTGACTTCTTTAGCAAGTGAACATTAAAGGATAATCAGTGACTTTAATGCGCAGAACAGTGCTCCATTATTCTGTTGTTTGTTAAATATTCTCTTTTTCACTTCGGACTTATATATAACCTGCATACGGTGGCCACCTCTCTATGGCGGCCACTTTTGTCATGTCCCACGAGTGGCCGCCATAGACAGGTTCGACTGTATATGATTGATTGTGAAAATATTACCAGTACTGTGAAAAAAAAAGCTAACGTATGAAATTATGGCAAGTTTAGTGCTTGTTAAAGATAACTTCTATATATACTCTTCAAAAAAGCTGAGAACCTGAAATATTAAAACATACACTTTGACCACAGACATTCTAGTAAAGAACGTTCAGGTCTGTTTATCAACACACCGAAACACATTCCATAGTTTAAACATACATCACGCAATTGCCCCGTACACAATTTCAAGGAAGGTCGATTAATCACTGTGGAACATTATTCCTGTCAATCTTTTTCATTCTGTTTCATACAGTTGTTATTGTTTTGTTTTTTAGTAATTTTTATTGTTTGAATTTGTGATTTACTGATAAAAAACTGTCAACTTTCAAATTTCACTTCTGACCCCAATCCTCCTTTAAGATCTTTGGTGGTCATAAAACCTACTGTAATACTGAACTACCGGTTGTAATGTTTGCCCAATTAATTCACTATTATCATATAACCATTCCCCACAGCTAAAATATACCTTACAATTTTGGCAATTACAAATTCTTATTACAGTTCGGCTACTTTTTTTGAAGAGTATATAAAAATAGTGCTTGTGTTTTGAAAATTGATGTTGAGCAAGAAACTTTCTCAGTGTACCAATGCACAGTAATTTTTAGTAAATAAATTAGTAATATCAGCGTGTGATGAGGTGACCAATTTTTCGCCCACATGAAAATAGTTTTCTGCAAGCAGACGTGAGTGAGACCAATTACTTGCAAAAAAACATAGGACTGGTAAAAATTAACTTTAAAAAACATGACATGCCCACTAACTAAAATGGCGAGATGGATTTAAAGGAACAAACCATTAGTTACCAAAAGTATGGCATAACAAAAAAATAGAGTGAAATTTTAAAATGTCCTTTATTTCAAGGGCAACTTTTTGCATTAATTTCTTAAAGCATGCAATTAGTTTGCTACAGCTTAAACAATCACCAGCATCTGTTATTTCTTGCTGGGCTGAGAGAAATGCACACTGAACATCGCCCAGAGCTGCATAGACCGGTGTTCCCACTGCAATGTGACCCCACTGGTGACCTGTGTGACCCACCACTGACCCACAATCCACTACTTCTGGAAGAAGATCAACAGGAAATCCACCCTTCTTTAATCTGAAAATAACAAACAAAACCAAAATAGTTCATTAAACTGTACTAAATGAACCAGTAAATGTTCCCCTTTTAATATTAATATTCAATATCTAAAACTTGTAACATTGAAATAATTATAAAGTCAGCATCTTAACATACTGAAATAATGTTTTAGTTTATCTTATTTGACCCCTTCGCAGCAAAACAAAAACAAAAGGTGTGTTTTTAATGCTGTTCAGTTTATTGCATGCATTCATGTGCAATTTATTCCAAGCAATTTTTAAAATAAATACCAAGTAAGTTGTTTTTCATTTTGAACATTTCTACATCAATGTCCCACTACACTTACACAAAAAAAAAAAAAAAAAAAAAAAAAAATAAAT